>NW_024541520.1:0-23598 GCF_016758755.1 Suillus discolor | reverse complement strand
AACACTCGCTCATGTGATCTACACTAAGAATGTTTGCCAAATATTAGGTTTGCACAGGACGAGGCTCTCGTTTGCGTAGCACTGCTAGTAGTTGTTGTTCAACTTCCGTCTAGTCCATGAATTGATCATGCTAGCGAGGTTGTCAACCACCCTAGCGCTCATCATTATCACACTCCCTTTAATTATAGGCATGCCGAATAAATATTCTATCAGACACTGCCCGTGACTAATCGATGCTGATGAGTGATTTTGTTACATCAGAATGAGCAGAACGATCAAAAGTAAGTGCGAGCGCATAGCCTAGTATTACTGTTGATATAAACAGCGCAAGAGCAAGCTGGCGACTTGTTTGTAAGGATGGACGCAACGACACATACTAGTAACAACTTCCGAACCCGGCTCTGGGTTGTTGCTCTCTGCATTTTCATGAAGATCAGTATGATAATCTTCTTCTGCAGCCCTCAAGTCAATGAAAAACCGAACAAAACCTATTGTGAGCGAGCCTGCGGCCAAAATGTGAATCATGCATTGATTTTTCACCACAGCGTTTGCCGGCGACGATTTCCCTCGACTGTTGCCCCTAGCACAGGCCGATCCAGTCATGATGGCCTTCGAAGATTCAATACATTATCAATAAACACTGAAGATGGGAAGGCGGAGTGGGCCAGCCTAATACCGGGTAACGGGCTTGTTTATTTGGGGGAACAGCCTGGTCACCCATTCTCGATCTCGATGTTCCACCAATTGCGTTGTCTCGATATCCTACGAGACGATATCGTTGGAGCGGACAGCAACGCAGCCCTGAGCCGTCACTGTCTCAACTACTTGCGTCAGATGATAATGTGTCGCAGTGATGCCCAGCTGGAAAACATACTATTAGGAAGCAAAGACAGTCCATTTCCACAATTTTTCGTGCAACCTGGGCCATACGTGTGTAGTGATTGGAATTTCGTACTGGAGGAAGTGAAGAAGAACCAGGCTGGATCCGAGTTGATGCCATGATAATCTCATATGCGAGTCGCAGGGAATATCGTCTTAGATTCACTGCACGATAAACAGTTTGATCCGATAGAACGCAAAGTCAATGCAACAGCAGGTGGCTTTCGATTGTATTGAATACACACGCATGGTTTTGTCAGTTAGATATTTGCTTCCATTTTGAACACCGACAATGCCGTGAAGTGAAGCAGAGAATAGTCATGAGGCACTGTAAATAGGATAGAACTATGAAACGCGCAGCAACACGGCATGAAGCGAATACTAAATAGGACTAATGCGTGATGGATGCAATAGCACCCGGTTGTTTGTGTAGCCATGCGTGCAACACAGCTTGATTCTATGCAACGTTCTCGATCTAGTAGCATCTTTGCCCCATTCATGCAGCAGGTATCATTTTCGAGTAATCATGGACTGGATTTGAACTTCATGCCGTCTAGTCAATTGATGACCATCAGGATTCTGTCGGAGATGTTTTCTACCATAATCCTTTAAGTATCGCTGGTTTCTAGAATTCCTAGTGTGGCTGAAGCGCTGATAGTCAGTGATAGGCCTACAACAAACCTACAGCGTCCCTTCCCGTGTCCATCATGGCGTCCACTGAACTTGCTACGCAGCGTGCTCTGTATGTTGGGAATACCATTTCCTCAGTCGTTTATGGTGAGATTCTATCCTATCGGTAATGGTCTCTTGTTGACAGCTCATGCTCTGCGTATAGGAGGAAATTTATTCCTATATGTCTACTCTACCTACCTGCTTATGACCTCAGTTAAGCAAGTGCGGCACAGGAGATTCTACATATGTTTTGGAGGCCTTCTCTTGCTTCTTTTGACAATCGCTTCCGCAAGTAATAACGCTTTATGCGAACTAATGTGGATAGAAAACCAAAGCTACCCTGGTGGCCCACCTGCATATCTCGCTGCAAATTTGGCTGCTTGGTACAATGTCTTTGGCACAGCGGCAGACTGCGCTGCAAATATTCTGACGGACGGACTCTTGGTGAGTTGACAACACATTGTTATTGAGTTCTGATGCCCATATCTACATCTCCAAAGCTTTATCGCTGTTACATTATTTTAGGGTCAAGATTGCCAATAATCATCATCCCTGCAATTATATACCTGGGATCTGCCAGTACGTGCTACGTTGTCCATCCTGCACCAACTAACCATTGCTCTGTGCAGCTATGGCTGTCATGATGGTGATTGAGAGTGCCATGCCAATGTCAAATCTATGGCAGGGCTTTGCTGCACAATTCGGTATCTCATGGGTTGCATTGACTGTCGGCTTCAACATTATTGTGACTGCATTGATCGTTTCCCGGTTGCTATTCTTTCATCGCAGAGTGCAATCTATTTTCACCGATCAACAGAAGAGTACTTACACCGGCACTGTGGCAATTCTGGTGGAGTCTGCCCTCCCTTTCACAATTCTTGGGATCGCCTACCTTGCCACCTATATCCAAGGCGTTCCAAGTGCAACAGCGGTGGGAATAATCTGGGGAACCTTCGTGGTGCGTTCGCGTGCACTATCACAATGAGTTGTCCTACACTGACAATTTGCTAGGTTTTGTCACCCCAGCTCATCATTTTAAGGATCGCTGCAGGGACTGCGTGGTCAAGAGACACGGCCTCTGACATCACTCAAACAACTCTGCATGCAAGTCCCCATGTCAGCTCGTCCTCTAGCAGCAGCAATACGATCAATAAGAATCCGTGGTAGTAGGGCTCGGGCATATAGTGCCACGTCCACGTCCAGAAGTTAGCTTTCGAATCACATTGTTTGCAAGATATCTTCTGCCCGTCTCAATTTTATCATTCATGTTACTCCCGCACTTGCTAGTTTCGCAGATTTTTTTTAGAAAGAACTCCTGTTTGAACCGAATAAGTCCTGGCGTATATCGCATAGGCTGATGATGAAATCGCATCCTTACAGCGATGTATTTGTGAGGCTGTGTAAAACGGGTAATATCCCATCGAAAGGACATTAGTTAAAATGAAAAAAAGCTGTAGCTCAGAACCATAGTAAGGGATGATTGTCTTCATTCGCGTGGTATTAATTGGGTGTTCAAGTGAACAGTCACTCAAATAAGCTGTGATACAAAATCACCCATCCCTGTCTCGTTACCAGACCGAGACGGACAAGCCAGGCAGTGATGCGACAACTAGTACTTAGTGGCGTAGACCAGCTCGAAATAGCTGAGGCTAATCTTTGTGCCAGTTTTCCAGTGCCATGTTACCGAGCGCGCACATACTATACTAGTTAACACCATGGACATATAATTGCCCCACGGCACGGCGTGGAATAAATCTGTGGAGGATACCCCTATATTCGCCATTACTCATTCCTCACTGTCGTTGTAACATCGGTTTCCTAAACTTTTTATCATCCTCTCGACACTTTCGGTTGTATATGCTCACTGCACGATATTCGACTCGTCGGGACACAGGAGGCAGTAAGTGCAGCAACTATGATTTAGTTGAAGTTGTCGTTTCGTACTCAATGTATACATACTTCAGGCGCTTATGCAGACATTGCAACTGAGGATATGGCAGTCGAGGCCACTTGGATTCTGGGCTGAGTTATCGCAGCTGGGAAGTGTGGAGGACTGAGAGGAAGGGTGTTATATCATAGATTGTTGGCTGGTATTAATGGACTACTAGACGCATAAGTTAGTTCACAAGTTTGTCATAATATGCTTTCCACGACAGATAAAAGGAATAGCTGGCTCAGAAAATAAACATCAGATCTAAGATCTGATATGGTGTTCGAACCGATTGTAATTGGCCTCACTAACTTGAACGAGGGTTTAGGAAGATCCAATGGATACTGCTAGTGCACGAAAACTAGAAAAAAGCTCCAGGACGTAGGTAGAGAACGGAGACGAGTAGAGAGATTTGTGAATACGTGTGAGAAAGCCGTATATGTGCGGGAGGGAAAGGAGGGATAGGATGTATTATTTAGGAGTCGAGAGGGTCTTCCTAAGATATGAGAACAAGTGAACCCTGACCGACGAAAGATAACAAGAATCGAATACATACATCAAACATCAGAAGGAACGATCGTAAAAGGATCACGACCATCATACGCGGACCGACCATTAAAGTGCAATATGGTAGGATTCCTCCGAATGTATATCTGGAAAGATTCAGATGACTACCGTCCCATAGCTTGCATCTCTGATGCAGAGACTCCAGCTGCTGCAAGGAACTCATCATCGCGAGACGAAGAGTCAACCGAGGTGTCCACTGCATGAGCTAGATCCGCGCGGATCAAAAGAAGCTTGGGCTTCACGGGACCCCATATCGACGTTTCACTCCTTTCAATATCCAGCAACGAGCCAACCAGCGCCAAACAGATCGAACAGTAGAAAAGTATCCTCTAATCATGCTGCAGATACCCGAGAGATAGTGGTAGTTGTCGACCGACCAAGGGGCGTGAAACTTCCAAGTGCCATCGCGCATCAGACATCGTACCGGCGAGCGAGCCGTCGCTCCCAGTCTGAACTGTTGTCCGATTGCTGTAATCTCATTATTGTCTCTTTTTAGCGGCATGTCCCACCCTGTTCCCTTAGCCGAATTCATGGGTGTTTGTGGTTTCCTTGACAACCTTCATAGGCCTTGAAAGTTGAAACACGGTACTTCGAAGTGAGAACGGATCAAAAAGCATCCCTGTTGATACTCCGCACCATCAAAAGTCACTGAATCCGCATGACAATCTGAGTGACGCTTCGAACATGACTCGATGTGGTCGATGAGTGCTGAGTGTGGTCATGTACAAAAATCCAAGCGCAGTAGCGAACACGGCTGGATGAGCCTCGGCATTCAGGATAATACAGCGGATCATATTATAGTGCATCCTCGGTGATATCATGTAAAACATGAGGCAGGGTGACGATCATTGATATTAAGTGCACGAGGTTTCATCAAGGGATAATTATTCAAAAGAGCTGTCATTGGTAGGGAGAACTTGGAGCTATGCAACCTGAACCTGTGGGAGGCTTCAGAAACACACAACATAAAGCGGGAGGCAGTGCGTACCAACCAGACATGGTCTAGATCCGTGAGAGAATGAAAAAAAGGTTAAGAGGTAACACGTGGATTAGAAAATACAAGGAAATAATTGGCTGACTGCGATGCTAGCTCAGGTACTATATATAGACTTACTTATAGTTCTTCGGGGCCGCAGACCGTAAAGTCTGCATTATGCCATCAACCATACCATTGCATAGCCCCGTCGCAGCTTTGAATAGCATAGCATGCTAGCTTATCCCATAATACCTCCCAGACCAAACATGAGTCTATTCACATGTGTGCTTGCGACCCCGAACGCCTTTATCAGTACTGGTTTGCAATTGAATTCGTGATATCCATCCCGTCCACTGATTCAAGCCATGCGGAACAATAGACTTGAACCCTCTGTCTACCTGATCATGATGGTATCCCTTGCTGTCGTATCCATTGCACTCACTAGCATCATATTCAAATCAATACTTTCAAGGGAAAACTCGAACATCCAGTATTTCTCGAAAACACGCACCCCAAGGTGGCAGAAAAATTTTAGTCAGTATAATTTCTGTCCAAGATCGGATATGTTTAAATCATATTTTCAGCTTTCATGGGCGACGACTTTCCTGAGTCCCTAGTACCTGATGCAGCTAAAGTGAGATTCGTGGTGGAGGAAAGCGTACGATTTGCGCTAGATCTTCCAGAGTCCAAGACGGAATGGCTTTCCACTTCTCCCCCAGGGACTGGATACGTAGTTCTGGGTGCGGAGAATCGGTTTTTCTTCGTGGCCATGTTCTATCAGCTTCACTGTCTCAGGCTCTTGCAAGTGGCTAGGCTCGCGGGTCAGAACTCTGATCAAAGCATACTCATCACTGTCTTAATTATCTAAGACAATGGACACTGTGCCAAGCAGATCTGACACTGGAGGCAGGTGATTTTACAACGCGAGACTTCGAACAAGACCGCGTTGGTGCTACACACGTCTGCAGAGACTGGGGGGAGCTATACGACAGTGTTACCATCAATTGGAAAGACCGGCAACTTGGCAATCATACAGCAGTAAGTGTCAGCGACTGCTAGTATGATCAAATCAACTAACTCTTTTCCGGATAAGTGAGTGGACGAATCCCACACCTTTTAGTAGTAAAACTGTTGTACTTAGTAGCGTAGGGCACCTATCCCCAACTCATGGTTATTCATTCGTGTCCCGTAATTATACAAACACTGCGTGAAGCTTGCTTTGAGCTGGACAATCTGTTTGCCTGGTCTCCAATAATTTTGAGAATTCAACAACAGAGACATGTGATAAATGTGATTATCTCCCTCTGCAGAGGAAGAGACGTTCAGAGCATAAACAGCGCTCATCAACTCAGTTCCAGAGTACACGATGCGAGCCGTTTGGACAAAGTAGCATGCGGACGGCATCATCCCATTGCACGGACAATTGTCGGATGTGGTGGGACTGGTCTTCAATAAACCGAGAATGTCAATGCAGTCTGATAAGCAAGCAAATACAGAGCTCAACTTCATCTCCTCGGCAGGAGTGGCCCATGACTTTGAAGTACTAAGATTAGAGGCTGCGTGATATAGGTGGTAAAGTTGCCAAAAGCTTCGTTCAGGTCAGATAAAACCCACCACTGCTGGAATTTGTCGTGAAGAGTAGCAGTAAGATTATGAGATGCAAGTCAATTGAAATGACCGGAGGGACGGACGAGTCGTGAAGCCGGATAGAGCTGTATCCGTCTGCTGCTGGGGGTGTAAGTGTCAGTGCCGATGCTTACGTTTTTTCGCATACAACGTCTCGAAACTGCTGCAATCGATTTAATTAGCTACAAACATTCGTCTACATCAAGGTTCTGTTTGACCGCGCAGATTACTTCTGAGGACGGGCACAACACATGAGTCAGCACCGATGCCACTACATTTGCACCTAGCCTCTTACCTATCATGGGGCATGCGCCTGATTTAGCCAGAACACAAACGTGTTCGTCGCGGAACTTGGACACACTGACCGTGGTGAGACATTGTACAAGATTGTTGAACCTGTTGGGATCTGTTTTCTATCGCAGACATTTGTTGGTCGATTCTGCGAGACTTGTGTATGCTGCGAGCATCTATTGAGCGTTTGCTAGACGATTGCGCCGTGCATCATGCGGGTAACATAACCTCTAAAGACATCGAGTCATCCTCGCATTGTGCGACGTCAAACATTAATCGCCTGGAAGAGATCAGTGAATAATTGACAAACATCAACTTGCTAGTTGACAAAGTAAGATTTATATCAACGAAGGTGAACAACCACTCATGAGACGTCGGGTTAGCATAGCTCAACTAGGTTCATGGGCGTGTTGAAATCTGTGCAGACTAGGAACACACCATTTCTATCAAAAACATGCCCACACGGACTTTCTTGTGATCACCATCTGAGTTTCGCCGACCACGTGTAGCAGGTTCCAAGCACTGACAGCTTGCCTCTTGGTGACGTTGTCAGTACATTTATAGCGATTCAAGCAAAACTTACCCATGCATATTACGCTGCCAGCAGCCCGGCCTCGAAAATGGAATTGGGGATCCAAGCTGAGGATGAGTTGAGCACAATGCGATACTGAAACTGACTGTTCCATCCCCGTCACAGATGACGAATTTTGCTCAGAGGCTGCAATGGTACGCTTATTTCTACCGGTCATGACGTCAAGAGATGGAGCTGAATTGGAAGACATCACGACTACGCTGTTGATAGTTTGAAGGCTATCTTACAGTCGACATAACCTCTGACACATATCCCGACCGACTCATCTAACTGAGATTCTGTAGCATCCTTGAGCTATGTGACAAGCAACGATGATGATAGATAGGCTCTGAGGATACCTATTAATTGGTTAATGATAGTCAGCTTGCACGGAAAGTTATTGATCGGTGTTCTCACAATAGACAGTTATAGACTTAGGAGTCGGACCCTCGGGCACACGGGCACTAGTATATACCAAATCTGGCAGACATCATCAAAGCACCACGCAAATATCGCATGATGGTGAAACAGTCAGATACCAAATCTGAGATCTGATAATCATACGATTGAGTCCGAGAGTATGATTGGAAGCGATAAGGCAGACAACAGGCTGCAGAACTTCATCAATGATGTCAGGCCTCCGAGTCAGAGATGCAATCTCTGGCTGGAGTAAGTAGGGACTCGTAGGTTGTCCAGTGCAAAAACGGTAGTGAGTAAATCAACTGCTCGCTGCTTTGGGCTCGTGGTTGTCGTGTTGTAGTCCGCAAGAGATCCAGTTGTGAGCTGACTTGGAACACAAAGAATGAATGTATTGAGTCGGGTCGCAGCATCTTGAAGGACGAATGACATGATGGGCTGTGCATAGTTCAGTAAGACTCGGAATAGACATGTTTACGTGAATCAAACGTGAATGCGTGGTCCAGCTTCGTCTGCACTGGGCTTGCTGCGACTTCGATGACACGACCTTGTGGTGGTTGTGCTGGTCCGAGCGTAGCTCGGGGCGGACAACTGGTCGCGAATTCGGACGTGCCATGAATGGAAAGGGCAGGAAGTTGGAACATATGCTTAATGATCCGAAAATCAGAACTTGTGCCATTGCTTCTAGACGCTAGTATGTACTTGAATGCAGATGAATAAAACTAATGTATTTAACAGAATACTAAGGTGGGAGCAAAATAACGAAGTCCGGAGTGAGAAAGAGCGGAAGTTCGAGCGAGTCGTCGAGGAGATGGGTGACGAAGAAGGAGAAAAGAATCAGCTGGACGCGTGGTGCCGGAAACTTCCGCAGGCTCCGTTGGACCGTTTCCCATCATGTCACGGTTATCTACGGATCTACCGTCTTTTCAGCTTCGCCGTAGGGGCAGCTACTACTAAGTACTAGTTGCAATTGATTAGACCGGTCACCAGTCTATCAATTGATGACCATCGGGGTTCTGTCCGAGTGAGTCAGAAATGTGTTCGCCGTGATCCTATAACTATCGTTGTTTTATACATTAGTGCGGCTGAAACGCTGATAGCCAGTGATAGTCCTACAACCAACCTACAGTGCCCCTTTCTGTGTCCCTCATGGCGTCCACCGAACTCGCTACGGAGCGTGCTCTGTATGTTGGGAATATGATTTCCACAGCTATTTATGGTGAATTTCTATCATATGAGCAATAGTCTCTTGCTGATAGTGGACACCTCGTACTCCCCGGGCAAAGGAGGAAATTTATTCCTATATGCCTACTCTACCTACCTGCTTATGACCTCGAGCAAGCAAGTGCAGCACAGAATATTCTACATATGTTTTGGAGGCTTTCTTTTGCTTCTTTTAACAATCAGTGTCGCAGGTAATATCGCCTTCTGCGAACTGATGTGGATAGAAAGGCGAAACAACCCTGGTGGCCCCCCTGCATTTTTTGCTGCAAATATGTCCGCTTGGTACAATGCCTTTGCCACAGCAGCAATGTGTCTCGCAAATATGATGACAGATGGACTCTTGGTGAGTTTACAACATATATTGTTATTGAGCTTGGAGCTCCAAGGCTCATATCTACATCTTGAAAGCTTTATCGCTGTTACATTATTTGGGGGTCAAGATTACCAGTAATTGTCATCCCTGGAATTATCTACCTGGGATCTGCCAGTACGTGCTGTGCTGTACGTCTTCCACCAAACTAACCAGTGCTCTGTGCAGCTATGGCTGTCATGATGGTGATTGAGAGTGCCATGCCCATGTCAAATCTATGGCGGGGCCTTCCCGCACAATTCGCCATTTCATGGATCGCGCTAACTGTCAGCTTTAACATTATTGTGACTGCATTGATCATTTCCCGGCTGCTATTCTTTTATCGTAGAGTACGATCTTTTCTTAACGATGAACAGAGGAATATTTACACGGGCATTGTGGCAATTTTGGTGGAGTCTACCCTCCCTTTCACAGTTCTGGGAATTGTCTCCCTTGCCACCTATATCCAGGGTGCCCCATGTGCGATGGGGATAGAAATAATCTGGGCAACCTTCATGGTACGTTCATTTGCACTACTACAATCTGTCCTGCACTGACAATTTACCAGGTTTTGTCACCCCAGCTCATTATTTTAAGGGTTGCTTCAGGCGTTGCATGGTCAAAAGACACAGCATGTAACATCACTCAACATGCAACTTTCCCTCGCAACTCATCTTCTGGCAGCAGTACTATTAGTATGCACAGTAAGAATCCGTAATAGTAGGGCTCAGACATATGGTGCCACGTCCCCGTCCAAAGATTTATCATTCGAATCACATTTGTTTGCAAGATATGTTCCGCTTGTTCAACTTTGTCGTTTAATAGTATGGCTCACAGTTACTTAATTACTACTAGTTTAGCAAATTAAAAAACACTTGATAACTAGTCTTGGTATCATGATATGGTCAGCCTGAGAACGAAGGACATATTCCACGCTGTACGTCTGGCGATGGGATTACATGGTCTAAAGACTAGCTCAAAATAGTTGATGCGTTATCGCAGCTGGAAAGTATAAAATCAAGAGGAACGATGCCAATTTGGGTGCCAGGCCAAACATGAGTCTATCTGCATGTGTGCCCGCGACCCCGAAGCTTGCTCTGAGCTGCACGAGTTGTTCGCCTGGTCTCCAGTAATTCTGAGAAATCCAACCACGGAAACGTGTGATCGACATGATTGTCGCCCTCAACATAACCTCTAAAAGCTTTGAGTCATCCTCGCGTTGTGCGACGTCAAACATTAATCGCCTGGAAGAGATCAGTGAACGATTGACAAACATCAACCTGCTAGTTAACAAAATGAGATTTCTACCAACAACGACAGTAAACAACGTACTCATGGGACGTCGGGTTAGCGCAACTAGTTTCATGGGCATATTGAAGTTTATGCAGACTAGGAACACGCCACTGCCACCAAAAACATGCCCACGCCTACCTCCTTGTGTAGTGCGATCACCGTCCGAGTTACACCCACCACGTGCAGCAGGCTCCGAGCGCTGACCGATTGCCTCTTGGCGATGTTCTCAGCACGTTCGTAAAGACCTAAAAACAACTTGCCCATACGTACCACGCTGGCAGCAGCCCGGCCTCGAAAATAGAGTTGGAGATCAAAGTCGAGGACGAGTCGAGCACAATGTGACACTGAAACCAACTGTTCCGTCCCTATCACACACGAGTCACCGAATTTGGCTCAGAGGCTGCGATGGTCCATCCCTGTTCATTGATAGAACTCACAGCATGATGGGGATCAGGGCGGCGGCGGCGGCTTAAATATCTTGAAGCATACCAGTGACTATGTGCTGGGCTGGGACATGTAAGGTGATACGCAGAACTCTGTATAGGTTGTAAGAGGGCTGATATGGGCAGGTACGGGTGAAGGGACGTACCATGCTCCATCGGACTCTGCTCTCTCCGATTTATCGATTTCGGACTAAATGCTCTCAGTAGCTCAATTGGTGGGGTGGACGCAAAGTATTTGAAATCCTCCTGATCGATATTAAATTGCTTCAGTGAAAACCTGATTCGAACATTTTGACGTGAATTAATATAGGCTATGCGACTGCTATGCGTGGCAAGAATCAAGAATGCCTGACTTGCTTATGTCATAGGCAAAATTATAATCGTATTAGCAAAATTGGGTCGAAAGTTTCCGGTCGACCATAATGTTTGCGTACCTGGAAAGCATAACCTGGGTCCGATGAGCACTACCTTCTTCCCGTCCATCCCATACGACACTTCCCACGATGGACTTCAGTAAGTTTTACCCCCGCTCACTACGCCATGACTCGCACTGACATCGACTCTAAGCACATCCCTCATCTTCTAGTGGCTCGTGGAACTGTCTATGCAATGTCGTGGAACATAGTGGCATTTTTGATTCTGAATGTCGCCAGCCCCACTCACGGTGCATGGAAAACACTCGTGTTGCCCTTCGGAGGAGCATAACCCAGGTCCTTGACCAACGTGATCGGACGAACATCTGGCTTAACGGTCTCGCTGGTGTTGGAAAAACATCTATCGCGTTCACCATAGCTGAGGAGATGAAATCAGAGGCTTGCTGCCACGTTCTTCTTTTCACACAAACATGCACAAAAAGCTGCCACCATCATTCCCACCATCGCATATCAGCTGGCACCAGCTTTCCCGCGCATTCGAGGAGATATTGTGAAAGCGATCGAGAACGACGACAGCCTTCTATCAGATGGAAAATCTCATGCGGATCAGATGCGAGAGCTCGTCATCAGGCCACTGCAGACATTGAAATTCCGCGAAGAGCCCTATGTCATCATTATTGATGCTCTCGACGAATGTTTTTCACGGGAAGAGGCGGCAAGACTGGTCGCGTTGTTGACAGACACACTCTCAGGCCCATCCTTGCCACTTATCCACGTCATATTTACAAGCCGCCCCGAGATACATATTCACGCTGCCATGCCCTCCGGTGTCCACGAGATTCTCCTTACCACTCGTGATAAAGACACCATGCAGGATGTTCGCTTCTTTTTGCGAATATCACTGGATAAAACAAGGACAATTCGTCCTGCTGTTTTCGGTCAGCCACCCATACCCTGGCCATCGGAGGATGGCTTCGAGACGTTGGTCTTTAAAGCAGGTGGTCTCTTTGTTTACGCTGCCATGGCCGTGAATTTCATATCCACCGCTGGTCATCATCCACAGGAGAGACTAGAACTCTTACTACGCAAGAAGTCGACTGTCGGTGCTGACATTGATCAGCTTTATCGGGAGATAATCGAGGCTTCGGAGAATCCACTCGCACACTGTCGGATGTTAGCGTCTATAATCAATCTTAGATATCCGCTGTCACTTGCGGAACTCCAAGAACTCTTTCACGCGGATGAAAGGTGCTTGGCCATGATGCTTGAAGCATTCTCACCCGTGATCTTGAATGATGGGGCTGGGCATGTTGAGATTTATCATGCTTCGCTTCGTGACTTTATGAGTGATCCTTCACGGTCGAAGCAATATCACATAGATGCCCCACATACCCATGAGCACCTTGCGTGCTGCTGCCTTGACTTCATTACACGCCAGGGTTCCGTTCGGACTCACACCATTCTAGCCTCGCCATTGCCTTATCCATATCCATATCAGATGTGGGATATTCATCTTCGCTCTGCCTACCCTAGCAGCAAACTTCGAAAGCTGCTGTCGCGGTTTACGAACGAATCACTGCAACATTGGGTACAGACCTCAATTTCAAACCTTACCTTGCTCGAATCTATCCAGGGCGCAAGCAGGACTTGTTTATCCTTGGTGATTAATGTTTTGAACGTGTTGAATTATTGGGACCTGTACTAACCATTATTTGCTCAGAAATGGATCAGGAGTCCATCGGACATTGTGGTTGCATGGCGCCTTCATAAAGGCTCTAAAAAATTCGCAAAGCGATACTAGCCGATACTACACGGAGCCCATGCAGACATTTGGACTACTTATTGCTGTTCGGATTACTAGCCAGTGTAAATCTGCTGAACTCTATGGTCCCAACGACGTCAGTACCACTGTGCTCGTATCAATGCACGTCCGTGGAAAACACTCCCCAACCCAAGCACTGGCTTCCACTCGAATAGCAGCCTATACACATCAAGTATGAGTACGTTTTGGCTGCTCGTAGCCATGTATCTGGTTATGTCTGTCTGCGTCGACGACCCGCAACGTCCCTGAGCCTTATCAAAGGCCATGATAACCCTTTTCAGAACCATCATCATCTGATACTCAGGCTGATAACCGTACGCGTACACGAAACACCTATATTAATGTGCACATGACGAGGAAACGCAAGAACTTGCGACTGATCGAATACATAAGACCAAGGTTGACTCGGACATGATGAGCAAGATTTTAGTGTGGATGGTCGTTCTCAGAGTGTATGTGTAGTTCGATTATCTCGTCGTCTCTCAAATTCAGAGTGACTAGTAAGGCACACGGGCCAGGAGATTGGTTTGTTGTAAGGCCGATCGATTTCGTTTTGGAAGAGCTCGAATGTCGACATGTCATCCGTGAATGGTGGTCACCTTGCGTATACTCTATTTGAAGGGTTGGTTTCCAGCGGCATTGGTTCACTTACACGAGGGTTAGCTTTAAAACTGTTCATCACCCATAATGCGCGACGACTCTACGCGTGACGAGGAACTTATTCAGGGTGCCTGAGAAAGTTTAAATCTTGATCCTAAGTTGGACCCCGCTGGCGTAATGTGAGTCTATGTCATCAGAACGCTGGCTTCTACGTACACGAGACACTGATATTAATATCAACGCGCACATGACAGCGACTGATCAGGTGCCCAGCGAGTTGGGCAGCTTATATATATTAGATATACTGAGTCCTTCCCATCATCATACCACACTAGTCTCTCGCACCCATAATGGAGCCCACTAAACAAACCCTCCCAATCGGTGGTCTCCTCGTTGACATTTACTCCCACCCAACTTCAACCTCTAGCTCCACACACCCCATCCACGTGCTCTTCTTCCTCCACGGCCGCTTCGGAAGCGCACAAGATGAATACATAATCAATGCTGTTAAAGTTATTTTTGCTGAGAGTTATGGATTGGGCGGGGGAGAGAGGAAGAAAGATCTTATCGTCGTCACTTTTGTAAGTCATTCTTTGCTTCGTTTTCGTAGGGAGGAAATGATGATGGTGGGTGGGGGAAAAGGATCACAGGAACCACGGGACGAGACTCGTGAGCAAGCAGCGAAATTTCGCGTGGAGCAAAGAACCGGCCGAGAATAATGATCATCATGCGTACGTTGCTGTCTATTCAAAGCTGATAATGTCCCCTCATTCGAATGCAGGGTAGACATGTATACCATCCAAAGTATGTCCAGGCCACAACCGATACTAAACGTGAGTCGTGAATCTGACCCCACACGAAGCCGGTACAGCACAAGACGTGTCCTTCTTAATCGACCACCTTCCTTCCTCGCTCTATCCCTCGGGTGAGCGAACGATTGTGGAATGGGGTATAGGCGGTGTGAGTCTTGGAGGACATTCGACGTGGATTGCGCTTTCTAGGGGTACGTACCAGCTCATCTAGCAACTTCATCCACACTCACAATCCCTTAGAGCCCCGCCTCACCCTCGGAATCCCCATAATCGGCTGTCCCGACTACACGAAACTAATCTATCAACGCGCCCAGTCCTCAAACATCCCATTCTCCCCACCTTACTTCCCCACTTCCTTTATGACATACGTAGAAAGGTACGACCCTGAAAAACTGGCGTACCGCGCAAAAGACGCTTCCAATCCGTTTTTCGGCAAGAAGGTGTTGGTGCTTTCAGGGAAGGAGGATAAACTTGTGCCGTGGGTGGTGTCGGCCGAGTTTGTGGAGGGTCTTGAAGTTGGAGAGGGGGGTGTTAAGAGGGTTGTGGTGGAGGAGGGAGCAGGGCATGAATGTACGAGTGGGATGCGGAGGGAGGCTGGGTTATTTGTGAGGGAGTGGTTGAGGTTGTGAGGGTGTTGTCTGGTTTTTGGGACGAGAGTTTTATTGAAGGATGTATTAAGACTCAGAATATCTTTGTAATTATAGTAGGTATTGATCGAAAACCACATTACGTCCTAGTGTGCAATCATCATCACACATCACGCGCACGACTGCATCCGTATTCCAAACCCGCGAGACTTTGCTTTCCAGTCCACGTGAGTACTTGGCAGACATATCAGGTGCTCTTCGACGGTTTTTACACCATGAACACGTGTATGACATTGTGGCCGCGTTGATGCCGAAGGTGTTTGTATACCCACTGCTTATCTCTGTGCGCTCAGGCTCTTTCCAATTCCACTGGCTTCAACATCGGGTCCGAATACGTATAGCTATCGCGTTCTCATGTCAAAGGCATCAAGCACTGACGGTAATGAGGACCAGCGCGCCTATAGCAACGAGCAGCCTGCCCCAGAACAGGATAATCCAGGACCCCCGCAGGATTCAGAGTAAGTTGCGGTTTCCTGGGATCTGGCACCCGTATAACAAGAAAGTAGCGGACCTTCAGCGATGGAGTTACGATCAGTGATGTAAGTGATTCTTCCCTGATGTTTGTGTGCAACTCCTCACCAGGACTGCAGCCCGAACACTGGGCCCTCCCAGTCATCAGAACTTCACGAACAGGAAAATGCTTTCAAGGCTGCATTGGACGACAATTTAGCTCCGTAGGTTCCTATCAATGGTGATTTGGATTTTAAACAAGCTCATGAATTGTCTCAGCCAGACAGAAAATATCGTGGCGGAGAAGGACCAGCCAAATCCGAGTCTCAATGAATTGTGAGTGAAAAATAAGCCAAGTGATTGCAACTGACCACACTCTATACGCAGAGCAAATATCATGAGGCAAGTATTGGATGTTCTCCAGGACTCGACGATTGTGTCAAAGAGTGGCAAGGACGATCGGTCTCGTTTCTGGGGGGTGTACAAAAGAGTGGCAGAGGAACACGACGGCGAGTTCCTCGAGCGATACACTACTGACATGGACATCGTCTTGATCTTCGTAAGTTTAGCGTGCTTATCTTTCACGCATTGTGAGATTGATATTTGATCAGTCTGGTCTTTTCTCCGCTGTCAGCACGTCTTTTATCGTCGCGATGGAATCTAATCTCAGTCCCGACCCCAGCGACACTACAAATGCGCTTCTGAAGCAACTCGTGCAGATCGGACTCGGCAACCTTGTCCAGGCGGGCCCTACGCCTGCAGAGCCAGCATCCACTTGGTCGCCGTCCGCGTCAGCTCTAAGGATTCAAATGGTCGCATACGCAAGCTTGTCCATGAGCTTGCTAGCAGCATTCGGGGCTGTACTAGGAAAGCAGTGGCTCGGGTACTACAAGTCGAACAGATATGGTCGCGGCTCGCAGGAAGAACGGGGCAAGCGCAGGCAGGAGAAGTTCGACGGCCTCACCGCATGGTATTTTGATGCCGTCGTGCAATCTTTTCCGGTCTTACTTCAGATCTCCCTTCTTCTCTTTGGGATCGCCCTCGGCGCCAACATATGGTACAAGCAGCCCAGTATCGCTTGGGTAATCATTGCCACAACAGTCTTCGGATTTCTGTTCTATTCCCTGACAGTGATGGCATGTTTGATGTCCCCCGCCTGTCCATTCCAGACACCGATATCGATGGTGCTGTGTATGCTGCGCGTTGACAGTAAGGCCATTTTAAAAATTTTGATGGTTATTATTTTCAGTCTCAATCAATATTGCAGGAGTTCTGCGTCTGATCTTCGAACAAGCCTCTAGGTATTTGCAGCGGCTCGCGACGTCAGAAATGCTCTAACTCATTTATACTATGGATGTGTTCTTCAGGATTCTGGCCATGACGATTTTATCGCCCGCGGGAGAAACGACTCTGACGTGTTGTTTGGGATTTCTATGGTGCACTTGCGCTCACCCCACCACACGGTGCTTGGCACGGCTATGAATTTTTGTGATCCAAATTCCCCATTGTTTTTTATTTGCTTGGATGCTTCCCCTGGCTCCGTCCCTGAGCAATTGTCCCATCTTCTTCCTTATCACTTTGTTACTGGGCGAGTGAATGATGGCATAGAAAAGCTCGCGATAACAGTGATATCACAATTGCTATCCTCTCCATCCTCTCCGTCGAATCAAATCGAAGCCAATTGCATTTTTCTTGCTTGCGTCATGGTCGGGACTCAGGTTGACAAGAAAGACATAGTTCGGATTGATAAAAGGTGCCATTGGCTCATTTGGTAGTTTTTTTGTCATAATTAACAAAGTAATTCTATAGTTTCGCTCTGCCTCGACTCAGGGAGTCCTTTTTGGCGCAGTTCCAAAAGGTCCTTTGGGCATGGGATGGAAGCGAGCTTGACAAAGATAGCACAGGAGTCACACGCCGGACAAGGGACCTCCTTGACATTGCCTGTCGCATCATTGAGCTTGATGGGATTCCATATTCTGGTTCATCCGATTTGGAGATCATGCATAACCTAAACGTATGCAGGAAGATTTATTTACGAGCAAGGTCATCCAAACAAAACCATACCTTGGTTTCGTTGGCAGCTCTGCGAAAGATCGTGCACTTCACGTTCGCTATTACCGGGGTTTCTCGGGACCCTGCCCGAGTGTGGGAGGGGCAAATTTGGTGGAGAACCTTACCCCACTCGCCAGAAGACTTCGACTGGGTGGTGGACTGCTTGGACTTCATCTATTCCGATGACCATGAAACAGCATACGACATCCTTTTGCTACTGGGCCATGTGAGAATACGCTGCAGTCTCGCTAAAAAACGTCTGTTCATCGAGAGGCTCGCCGCCTGCATGGACAGTAAAATGCCTCACCATCTACGCCATGCCGCTCTTCGCGTTGCTTACAATGCCCGAGAAGAGATCGCCAAGATCGCTACCATTGATGATGCGAGGCTACGAGACATGTTTTTGACCAAGCTATCCCCCGCTATTCTGTCTGTGGTTTGTCCGCACACAGGTACTGATGGTTATGACCGCTTCTTCTATCAAGCCCGCGACTACCACTATCTCGAACTAGTCTCTGTCCTCGCAAGGAATTCTGACTGGCTCCCCCATTTGTTTGGGGATCGCCATATAGATCGGTGCATTAGCATGATTCCAGAGTACTGCAATTTCAGCTTCAACCAGAATTCCTTTTACATAGCTGGTATCCTCCTTCAAATCGCAGATGAACAAAAATCGGTTACATCGCTCGATTCTGTCACAGAGCAGCAGTGGTGGGACGTGATGAGATCCGCGTGGATCAATCCTCCCTTTGACGTGCACGACGCACATTTTTCGAGCTCCTTCGTATCTTTGTGGATGGCACAAAGAAGTATATGCAGATTGCTTCAAAAGATGATCTCGAGTGGCTCATCAGAAATGTGGCTTTGTTTGTCGAAGATTGGGGGCAGGTCATGCAGGACATGGGACAGGAGATCGCCATCATGATAGCGGCTGTGAAGGAGTTGAGCACTGCAGCCAGGAACATGCTGGAGAGCTTTGGTCAACAATTATTAGTCCCCTGATTATGACGCATGTCGTGTTAGAGTGTGGAATTAGAGGACGTCGTATGGTAGTGCATGTGTGGATGCGGGAAGTATCGAGACCTGATATTGAATGATCAGTCGTCCCTAACTTGATAGACACATGTCAAGCGTGAGGAACAACGGGCATGAGATGCAAATATTCCGGAGACAGCATATAAATGTCGACTGGAGGAGGGGAGGTGTTCCACGGGGTCAACACGAGACACACTGGCAGGGCTCTGAGCTCGGTTGCCCAAATCCCATCCCTTCATCGATATGCACAACACGAAGACGGGACGACAAAGCAGACTTATTAAAAACCATTTGTTTCCGTATCACAATCGCCATTCTTTGGCAGAGGTGTAAGGAATAATGCTGAAATCAATGAATTTCTCCACCTGAAGTGAATCAGTGTTGTCCTCGCCCGCGCCGTCGGCCCTTTGTCTCATTCTTCATACTTTGCGTCATTCTGCCCTTCAAAATGACCAGTTATTGAGAGGCCGTCCGCGTTTCCCTAGCGTAGGCTTCGCAATCCCAGCCTCCAATTCCTGGGAAGTCCCGGCGATGGATGGGGCTTTTACATGAGGCGTAGATAATGCTGTCAAAGGACATAAACTCGCCTTCACGGAGTGCAGTTGCCTGTTCAAACAAAGCTACAATGCATAAGCCTGTAGTTTGGAGGTTCTTCAGCAGCCGGCCACTGCGGAACGATGTGAGAGAATTTTTGGATGAGTGAGTATTGGGTGGCGAAGGATTCAGTGGTGCGATCGAATAGCATCAGTGATACATACTTTCATAACTACTTTATTAAGGACGTCCGAGAAATGCAGCGCGATGAAGGTGTCTGGGATGATTTTCGACAAAATCTCGATGTTGCTAGCGTGCGTCGAATAAGAATCATGCATGGATGCAAATGCCAGGCCCTGTAAACATCGTATACTCATCAGTCACGCCGTACAAAAAGGACCATCATAAGTATACGTAGTATCAAGACTAAAAAAAGAACGGGAACACTGACGCACTTCAGCAGGCGCATTAGGGTCGGGGAGGAATACATTCTGAATGGCTGTCATGAGCTGCTGGAGCTTTGTTGTGCGGTAGGGCTGTATGATAGGAAGGCCTGGAGGTGTAGTACATATGACTGCTCTGCCTCTATCTTATGCAAGATCTGAAGAGACTCTGTGGTTAGGAAACTCGTCGTCATCGGTCGAGACATAAACTCTCCGCCGAGTTTGGGTGGGAGATGATATTGAAATTAGTAGCTAAAGGGTGTTGCTATATAAAGAATATTGTAAGAGAGATAGCGTGTATGAAGGCAGAAGCATACCTCAGCGTGTGAGGAAGGACCGGCTAGTGCTAATAGTACATTTCTGTTACTATTTCTTGTCAAGGCACATTTCAGAAAACTGCTCTGAGACCTAGATTTAGTCATGAATGCTGCTTCGAATGTGCCTCTTGTGTTTCCACAGACACCAGGACCCAAGGCTGCTTCCCTAGTCATGCGGGAATTGCCAGAAAGACGGGTCGAATGCCTGGCTTGGGACTGGTGTACAACATCGCGCATAGGTCATGGTTTAAAAATTGCAAGTGGACCAATTAAGTGTGCTGGTAGTAGAAAATCACGGTGCATGAAAGCATGTGCAAATGGCATTCAGAAGGCAGAGTGAACACGAGGAAGGGTATATAGGCATAGTTGTCAGTAGAAAGTGTCAATCAAATGCTCACTACCCAAATGCAAGAATCGAGCAGATCGACCCAGCACGTCAGAGGACAAAGCGCCGCGAATAATATAAGTGTTGATATAGAGCTGCGCTTGATTTGTTACCTTCGGCCTCCCAAACGTTCTCCTTGACCGATGCTTCCTCGCTGTGCACCTCCTACGATACGCCATGAAATTCCGGGTAGTAATGAGACATGCTTTCTCCCACTACACCGTCATCGAGTAGTTTTGATATGCGAACTAGTATCACTTCCAAGTACATTGGACAGTGGCATCGTACTGTGGTGTGATACGTAGGCGGTTTGCGCGTATGAATATGGTGTATTCAGGGACGTTGGTCCTGCATTGGGAGACAAAGAGTGAGTATTGGGGAATGAAACCACATTAGATACATCAAAGAGTATGTTTCGGAAGGGCATACGCGAAACAACAAGTCTCCATTACGAGACAAGCTATGGGACAAGTACAGGCAACACGTTTCAAGAGCATCACAAACTCACCATATAGTCAAATAACACCCCTCGAATCAGCTTTTGAAGCAAGCAGAGACATTGACCCCTCACGCTTTTGCTGAATCAGCTGCATAAGGCTCTCCAGATCGATCGCCTAATCACGTCAATCAACGCCCTATTAGACAGATCACTATGTAGGTAGCATGCACGGAACACCACTCCAAGGCAGACTTACCCTTTACTTTCTTCAAATCCAGCTCACCCGTTCGAGTGCAAAGTCATTTTTAACGCAGCTTGTGACTCGTTCATCAGGTTTTTACCCCGAGTCCATTCTGGAAGAAGAAAAACGTGGACGTGTCTGTTGGCCCATTATGATGGCTCAGCAAATCAATACCAAGCAAAATCCATATAGAGCTCACATTCAGGTGGACAGGGATACGCGAGTGGATTAATATGTTTCCTTGTGTGCTCCAGATGCTGGGGCATGAAATATAGAGGGACCGTTACCCTTGGTGCTATGAATGAAACCGGCTGCCAGTGGACATCGTGCACATGAAACACTATCAAGTGTTCGTTCCGTGTTGAGAATTTCTTGACGAAATAATGGTAAGATGCATGAAAACAACAGAGCCAAGGAAACCGGATTTAAAGTGGTGCAAGGCGTATAAATCTCAACGCCCACGCCCAGTATACCTAAAATAAATAGAAGTAAATAAGAAGTAAAGCTAGCTAGACCTTGTCGCGTGCCGAAACCCTCGTCGTGTGTGGAGGTCTTGAAGTTGGGGAGGGGGGTGTCAAGAGAGTTGTGCTGCAGGAGAGGGCGGGACATGCCAAGTGTGAGTGGGATGCAGAGGGAAGCCTTCAAGTTGGGTTGTTTGTGAGGGAGCGGTTGAGGTTGTGAGGGTGTTGTTTATTTTATTTTCGAGACGAGAGTTGTATTGAACAAGTGCGTGCAACAGTTATCTCATATCATGATGTCCGCACTCAAAAAACGATGGGACCTTATTTTCCGGTTTCCGCGAGTAGGTGAATATATAAGGTGCTCTTTGACAGTTTGGGGTAGAGGTAGTGTTGTTGGCAAAACATCCGAGTTTTGCCAACTGGTTGTGCCAGACCGGTTGTGCCCGGTGATCGGCAAAACTCATGCAAAATGGGGGTGGCACAACTTGGCAAAACTCGCAGAGATGTAACTTAAATCTGATAAATATACCTTGAAATTCAATAGAATATCGTCCCTAAAGCAAGATGTTCCATGGTGGAGGATACCCACTTGCATCATTGATGAATTTCGAGCGCCTAGAAATCAAGGTTAGACTTGGCATTCAAGTTGCAAAGTGCTGAAATGATTGGGATATAATGATAGCGAAAACACTTTCTGATAACCTGCAGCCCTACATGAAATTCACATACTCAAGGCCTTTACTGTGATGATTCTCTCGATTCCATGTCTATTAGAAACTCATCTTTCCACTAGTATAAAGTTAAGTATGATAATGTGATAGCGTATAGCTGAATTATACAGATGCTGGTAATTATGTACTATATAATGTAATATATGCCCTTCTCAGAACTCCGGTAGTTCACTGATGATGGGCTCCGCTCTTGACCAAACCTTGTGATGCAGATGACATCCTGCCACAGACTGAAGAAGTTCGGAACATTAACGAAGTTGAATTGCTGGAGGAAAATGCTTTTGATTTCGATGATTGATGTCTTCATTAGGAATGTCATACACATATATAGCCTAGAGTTTCGCCACCTGGCAAAACAACCAGTTTTGCCAGTTTTGCCGGTTGCAACCGGCAAAACTGACCCCAAGTAGTTTTGCCCCCCACACTAGGTAGAGGTCTGACGCAGAGTGCAACAGGAGCAAACAAACAGAACCCTAACCCTACGCCACTCACAACTTAACAACTTTAGGATGCGCTCACTAATACCCTCGGCGTCAACAACAATGTCGTACACGTGTTCGAGGTGGTTGCAGGCGCCCGACCAACTTGTCGTGCTTATCTCTGTGGGCCCAGGCTCTTCTCCATCCCACTGGCTTCTACTTCGAGTCCAAATACCTATAGCTGTTACATTCTCATGTCAAAGGCATCAAGCACTGACGGCGCCGAGGACCAGTGCGCCCATACCGATGAGCAGCCTGCCCCAGAACAGGATAATCCAGGACCCCCGCAGGCTTCAGAGTAAGTTGCAGTTCCCTGGAATCTGTTACCTGTATAACAGCAATGATAGGGAGCAAGAAAGTAGCGGACCTCCAGCAGTGGAGTTACGATCAGTGGTGTAAGTGATTCTTCACTGATGTTTGTATGCAACTCCTCACCAGAACTACAGCCCGAATACTGGGCCTTCCCAGTCATCAGAACCTCACGAACAGGAAAGTACTTCCAAGTCTGCATTGGACGACAATTTAGCTCCGTAGGTTC
>NW_024541519.1:0-23611 GCF_016758755.1 Suillus discolor | reverse complement strand
TGTGGCCAATTTTGATGTATTAAAACACATCACGTGCCATGCTTCTCTTCTTCCCAACTTCTCATCGCAAACTTCGCGATTATCTTTTCATATCACACTACCATGTCCTCCACCATCTTTAACCCATCTATGCTGACTGCGTCTCCTTCTCCTTCCCCCTCACACCGAACCTGAGGAGCACCCCACTAGAGGGTGGCGATGCATCCGTTGATGACGCCACTCTTGATGATGCGGCTCCAAAGGAGCCCGAGGAGTCTGAGTCCGACCGGGTGGAACATGCTTGGGCTGCCATGCTCAATACTATGCACGTCTGCGTGGACACTGCTCCTCCCTCCAAGCCAGAGCCCTTGGAGGAGCAGGAGTCTTGGCTCCACGACTGGAATGTCATGATGGTGAGTGGCGTGTCTCTTTTTATATGCTTACTCTTTGCTAACGACACGTTGTCAGTCCAATATGACCGTTGTCTATGAGCAGGCGTGTGCAGCTTCACTGCACATGTCCCTTAATGACGTGGATGCTGTAACATTGGCCGAGGGCAAAATTGCTGCGAGGACACTGACAAGAGCCGTGAAGGCTTGGAAGGAGAAGGCAGAAGAGTCTGCGGTGACTGCGCGCCTGGCGCGCGCCGACAAAGGAAAGGGTAAGGAGGTCATCGCGACTGAGAAGACGGTTGAGAAGGTGGCGGAGCCTGTATTGGCTGATATGGGGTGACCGGTAAGTTCATTTTTCTTTTCTTGCCTTTTTCATTTGTGCTGATGTGTCATTCTAGCATTTGGGTGGGCGGATGACCGCGACTTCAGTCAATTGTCCCGCTGAGCATTGTGAACGCTGCGCCACATCCAGCGCCAAGTGCGTCGTCATGCATGCGGGCGGGAGATGTGAAGGGCATATCAAGGCACGGAAAGGCTGTTCGTTCGGTGAGTCTGTGCTGTCCCTTCTTTTGCTTATGCTTTTTACTGATGCGATGTTTCTTTTCTTTTTAGTCGCGGCTAAGAACAAAGGACGTGCACTGGCTGCGCCCAAGCGCAAGGCACTGCCTTCTGTGCAAACGACTGCACCAGATGCTGGTGAGTCGGAGGTGGAGATTGTGGGTGAGGCTACAGCCGATGAACCTGCTGCTGGTCCTTCCAAGGACATTGTCATGCAGCATCCAAAGCGTGTGCTCAACTCCGGCGCTGTTCCTGCGGCCAAGCACCCTCGTCTGGAAGCTGACCCCAAGTTGGAAGAAGCGCGCATGGAAGCTGTCCGTCTTCGTGCCAAGAACGCTAAGCTCTGTGCACAGAATGATAAGTACCGCCTTGCGCTGATCGATATGCGCCAACACACGTGCACTCAGGAGTCCGAGTTGCTCCACATGAGCAACCAGCTCTATATCTTGGCGCATGACTGGGGGAATTGGGAGAAGGAGCTTGGGGAGATCTTAGAGGATTAAGAGGGACTTCTTAGAATACTTGTTAGATTAGAGTCTCTTGCTGGCGCCAAAGTGCCTTGTACTATAGTGTCTCTGTTTTTCTCCTGCGCCTGGTGCACTCAATAGAATAGTCCTGTCGTGTTCTGTCCATGTCCAAATCCATATCCCATGTCCAGATCTGCTAAGTCCATTGGGCTATAGATAGGATTAAAACGATAGTAAGTAATTGAGTGCGGTGGCAAAAAAAAAACAATTGGAAATGAATACGGAACATTTGCGGGTTGCGCGCCCGACTTGTCTTCTTCATGCGGCTATCGTGTCTACTCTTGCTTTGGCCGCTGATGGCGCGGCTGATTAGAGGTGAGATCTGTAAGTCTATAGTAAAATGTGCACGGCGCGGCAGCGCGCGTTAGAAATGGAAAGGTCTAGGGGGTTAGCGCGCGCGTCTACTGGAATGTTATGTGTTATATATATCCTTGATTCGTTATTATTGCTTTGCGGTGCAGTAGCGATATAGTCTGTTGAATATGTGCGGTCAATGCGCTTATGTGCGGTTATATGGGAAAATAAGAGAAAACAGTCACTGGCCGAAACCCAGGGTAAAACAGAGAGTATGTACTATAGTGGTATATTTTTGCGGTATTCTTGTTATTTTGATGTTTTTGGTATTTTCGATTTTATTGATGCGGGAGCGGTGATTTACAGGTGGAGTGTTGGGTGGTATTCGGGAAGGGGTGTATGCACTAATCATCTTGCGCGCATTCTGGTTCGTCTTTGTCCAGTTCCTCAATATCCTCATTGGCTAGCCGATCTAGCGCTTCGTCATCTTTTCCGGTGACGCTTGTTACCATAACACGCTCACTGTTGCATGGGTGATAGGGGATTACGCAGAACGCTGCGTAGTGTAAGAGCAATATAGCGCTGTCCAACTCGGCCAGAATATATGAGCCTCCCTTCGTGTGGCGCACTACGATCATAGGTCCCAAGTACCATGGCTTCGTCTTCTTGCTCAACTTGTACTCGACCTTGGAATTGCGCACCAACACTAAAGTGCTGGGCGCATGGTCATGTCACGGATGGTATTTTGGAAGCGCTTTTCAAAGTCGCAAATCGACATGAAGTATACTCCTTTGTGACCTAGGTCGTCGTGCGCTTGTTTGAGAATGTTATAGCGTTTCGGCGGCGTCAAGACGAGTTGGTGTTTACCGTGGCACTGGCGGCGCCATAGATTGCCATTGAGCACAAAGAATCGCGCTGCTTGGTTGACCATCATGGTGTAATCTTCGTCTGATAACCCTGACGGGTGCTTGCGTGTTACTAGGAACTGCTTGAGAGTCAGGAGCTTTGCGTCTAGCACGATGGCAGCTTCTGAGTGCGGAATGATTTGCTCGTCGGTTGATGGAGCGACAACATCTAAGAAGACACAAAGGATAGGTAAGCGGTTTGGCGGCATCACAATCGGCGCTAGGCGCGCCACTCACATAATGTGCGCTCCGGCAGATTCTATTGTGAATGCGCGATCATTGAGCAAGGTCAAGCCGAAGGAATAGGCTCGGTCTAGCCAATCCTCATGGTCACCATCTTCAGGATCATCATCATCAGCAGCCAGCCTCCTTGAGAGACCATCGGCGCCTTTGTGCTTTGCAGCGGGTATGTGAACAAGGTTAATCGGAAATAAAAGGATACCTGCGATCCACCGATTGATGGTCGTGTTGGGCTGCAAGTCCGGATTATTGATCATACCTTTGATGTACTTCGCATCGACTTCAACCATAAGGTTGGTAACGCCGAAAATGAAGATGCGCATGGCACGCAATGCGTGGAAGAGTCCGTATAACTCAAGCTTTGCTTGCAAGTAGCGGCTTTCGACTTCGCTGAGCGTGATAGAGCCAAAGCAGTTTGGATAGCGCTTGCCATCCTCACCGACTTGGAGCAGGATATAGCCAACTGCAATGGTGGACGTGTCAACCGATAAGATAACTTCCCAGCCGCTCTCATAGTCAATCGGGCGCAATGCCGGCAAGTTAACGATAGCGGCTTTGAGTAAGTCCATTGCCTCGCGATGTTCGTCTTTGAATTCGAACGGTACATCTTTCCTGGTGAGGTTAGTAAGTGGTCACGTGATGCGCACGAAATCACGGATGAATATATGGAGGACACCACATGTGCCCAAGAACCCGTGCACTTGCGATTGGGTTTTCGGCTCTGGCCAATTACGAATCTTTTCAACTTTCGAGTCTTCTGGAACTCGGCCGTCGAACGTGCACTTATGCCCGACAATTACCGCCGATGGCGCGGCTAATACAAACTTTGACGCGGATACTGTCGCGCCGACATTTTCCAGCCACTGAAGGATGCGGTTGACTACAATAAGGTGCTCCCAGACAAAGCGGCAGATGCCAGCGTTTTTGGGTATAGTCTTGTATGTGCTGTCGGCATTCTGGTAGCGTGTCTTGACTGACTTGATCGGCACGTCATCAATGAATGGCGATGTGAACTCTGGAATCTCGTGCTGCAAGATAAAAGCGGTATCTCCTTGGTATACCTGCATGGCGTTAGCATGTCCTTGCGGTAATGTGGTTAGCCGATGGGGGCCTAGTGGCGTCCCAAAGGTCGTCAGGTTGCGCGAATCAATTTGAAGCGCTCGCTGATCATAACCCGCGTATAAGTCAAGGATCGCGTAGATTGCATAGCCCGCAAAAGCGGCGGCTAAATGCTCTATGAACGGCGGTAGCGATGCATCCCAAATTGTTACCTTGTTGAGCGGCTGCAAGTCATGGACTAGCCGAAGTGACTTCCCATCCTTCTTTACAACACAAAACCATCTTGAGTGGTACGTGGCCATCGATGGCTCGTACATGCCTGAAGAGATCTTTTCTTTGACAATGCGAATGACTTCGCCGACGATAGCTGGTGGGATCGGAATGTTGCGCTGATTCCAAGGCGTGTGCGGGACTGTAGGTATCTTGTATGGCGGGAAATATTTTTCGTCGAGGCGGCCGCACTTGGCGGCACACCAAGTGAATGTGAGTTCATGTATGAGAACAAGCCATCGTACTAGCTTGAGTTCTTCTGGCCATAGCCATTTGGCAGGATCAAGATCGAGCTTGTTGGCTCTTTCTTGCGTGAAGCGGGTACCTGGGACAAAATCGGGAGGATGAGCAGGTAATTCTGGCAAGCCAGCAAGTGGGTCTTCGGGCAATTGCCGCACGATTCTATACTCGGCTGGCATAGCCGTCGGTACCATGTGGACTTTCTTTGCGACTGGTTTATATACCAGCGTGTGCAAATCGTGGTCATAATAATACCACTCATTAAAAGCAGCAATATTCGCCTTATTAATGGCGGATCTGGTGGATGTTAGTTGCGCATAATGCGCCGATTGAAGCGGAGGCGAAGGGAAAACGGATAACAGGGGCGGTGGACGATGTGATGATATGGAAAACGATGTGATGTAGGACTTGTAGTCCTTGTAGCCTTGTAGAGGCTATTTTTGCAGTGTCTCTCAGGTCCTAGTGCAGCGCGCGCTTCGGTTCGCATCCGCTTTTCGTCGGTTCCATCGTGCATCCTCCTCCATCCTATCCATGTCCTCCACTTGTCCATTGGTGCGTATTTTATCTCATTCGCATTAGACTGATTATATTTTCGGAGGTGATATCACATATGTTTCGTTACTTGCGTTATGGACCCTTAATACTGTGTTACCACTATCTTCTCGGTTCTGAACAGCGCTACGTGCGCTATCATATATACTTTATACTTGGGAAATTTTCATGTATCTTCTTTTCCCGCTATCGAAATTATCATCCGTTTGCACGCAACATTCAGACTCTAAGTCTAAAAATCTTCGGCCGACTACATCGCGCGCTGTATTAACGGTCGCGCTATCATTCACGCATCGCTCATCACATCTATCGTCAGAACTCTCCTCCCTCTTTATCATTGTGTCGTGTCTCCTTCGCATATCCACTAGATGTGCGTCTATATAAACCGTCGGCTTTTCTCCGCACCTTCGCACTCCGTCAAACTTTCGGCCGCTCGGTCGCACATCATATCGCACCCTCGGCGGCTCGCTCATGCTCGCATCGCTTCAAGTGCAACGTCGTGTGTTCTTCCAGTTCTCAGTTACTCTTACCAGTTTCTAATTTCCCCTCCATATTTTACTTAGAGGAATCGTTCTCAGTAGCAATCCCCTTGGGCCGAATCTATACTCACGTCCAGAGGTCTATTTGAGTTTTACCCCACTTCACCCTTTCACCCCTTCTCATCTGGCTATCATTCCTCACACACAACAATATTGCTCCTTAAGAGCGGTAATGCTTTGCCCTCAGCGTGCGCATATTGCAGCGCTTTGGCACTTGAACGGAGATGCGGAATATAATGTGAAGAGGAAACATGGTTAGCGGAATATAATAACGGCGGGTAGATGTCTCCCCATGGCAACTGCAGATCATCGATACCTAAAAACCCTTCTCCTCAGCTTTCACCTTTGCGGAGTGCTTGGCGCAATGTTCGCCATTGAGACAATGGTCGCAGCGCTTGACCCATGGAATGGTCGGGAGGCGCAACTCCTTGTGCATGTTTGGGTCTGTGATAACAATATCTTGATCTCCGTTAGGGAGATCGTTAGTGCGGCAAGAGGATAATTTAAAAAATGGTCGACCGAGTAAAACTTCGAACGTTGCGCGGTTGGTCACCTGTACTTGGAAGTACATTGGACCACCACTGAAGTTAAGCGGGATATTTTCAATGACGCCAAGTGTAGCGTCACGAGATGTATTTACTGATTCCATGTTGAGCTTGTGATCCGAGCATAAGCCGACGCCTAATGATTGCCATATCGCGCATGGCATGACAACGACCTTTGCGCCTTGGTCAAGAACGCAGGTTAATACTCGACCGCCGTAAGTGACTGCACAGATACAACACAATGGCGCGAAGTGGTCAGCAATGACTTTGCTGTCGTCACTTCGCATGCAGACGCCGTCATATGTGCCAAGCCATTCTTCCATTGCAGGATGCCCTGATAATTCATTAACAGAGACTGCGCCGACAGTTACCCGTTTGGTAGCCATCATATCATGGAATTGCTTCCTGATTTCAGATGATATGGCAAACAGTTCTCAAACTGGGATGTTGAGGCTCGTGTCGAGTAGGTGCTCAATAACGCGCTTGTCGGCTTCCTTGTCTTCTAATGCATGTGAATACCGATATTGACCGGTTGATGTTGCGGCGGCAGTGGGCAGGTTGGCGGTGGTTTTTGATGGTTCTGGCGGTGACGTGGCGGGCGATGATTTGGTCGGTTCTTTGCTGGATGATGCTGTTGGTGGTGGTGCAGTAGTGGTTTTTGGAGTCTCAGCCGCCTTTCCTTTGCCTTTGCCCGACGTAGCTTGAACCTCTGGAGAGACAATCTCCTCAGCCATGGCTATTAGTCTGGATGCGGGACCCGGACGCGTGCGAGTTTCTCTGCCGACCTCAATGCTGTTGAATCGAACGGTCTTGCCCTTGGCGTCGTCTTTGGCACTTCCGCACTTCAGATCCCACCGGGCCGTCGCTAGCGCAAGTGCTTGTGCTGCGCATGCTACATCTAAATCATCCTCATCCTCGTCGGATTCGAGGTCAGCAATGGTATAGATAAATGCAGATGAATCAATGTCTACGACGACTTCCACACCTGGCGATGCGCAGTAAAACATACTAGTGCTAACACTAGCGCCCAGCAATGCCTCGTTGGCTTGTTGATTGCCATGATACTGATCTAGGCGCTCTTTAAGTGTGCCATCGCTCTGACAGCCAGGGATCCAATTGCCATTGGGAAGTACAAGCTTATTGATCGTGACATCGAACTTGCATTTACCGGCTGCAATGTACTGGTTGTGTTCGTGACACCAACCCATAAAATGATCAGAGCCGCTGCAGAATATGCAGCTGTTGGGGCCGTAGTTGCCGCCATGCTTTGTGAAATACTCCTGCTTTACCACAACATTGGGTGCGGCTTGTTGCTGTACCGGCGCCAGTGATGGAACTGTTGGTACATATGGCGATGCTATTACCAGTATATTTGCAGGCACTGTGCTGGTAACGCCAATGCCCAGCAACAAGAATGTTGCAGCCGTAACAACATCATTAAACAGGTATGGGTCCCACAGGTGATGATCTGGAAATTTAATCATTAGGCGGGTGAGGGTCTGCGCTTGGATATCACTTGGAAAACCATCTATGAAAATGCAGTTGCGTTCCGCTTTACCTATACGATCTTTCTCGATGAGCACCTGCACAATTTTGAGAAATGCGCACTGGTAATCGCCCAGCTCCTTGACCGAGTGCATCGGGATGCTCTTTTGATTGCGCGCAATGGCAACTAGGTCATCAACAGCGTATCGCTGGTCGCCTTCGCAGCCGGGATACATTGTCTTTACCTCTTTGATATAGATGTCATAGTCGCTGCCCTTCGCCTCAGGCATCTCTGCCCATAGTTCGCACTCATTTGTTGACAAGTAGCAAATGATTCCTTTGATGCGGTCCCCGTGTACGAGGCGCGCCTCATTGGCGAGAACCTCATAGTTGTCGATGAACGCTAAAAGGTTTTCGGTTGTGCCATCAAACTTTGGCACGCCTTCTGTGCCGCGGATCGGCATTCTGAATGTCGGTACAGTTGACATGTTGATTTGTGCGGCAGGTGGGGGTTGGGATACTGATTGTTGGATGAGAGGCGACGGTCCATGCAAGAAAGTAGCGACTGCGGTGCGGATGGAATCGGGTGCAGCTTGTACGGCGGTTGGGTAGTGCAGAATGGTCGATGAAGAGGCGGCGGTTGTTTCGGCTGTTGGGATACTTGGGAATTCTCGATCTAGATCACTGATGGATGTTAGTGCGCTTAGGTTATCAGTGTTATGTGTGCTAATAAGTGCCAGTTGTTCGGGTGTCGCGCAGAATGTGCCTGGTAGAAAATTCCTAGGATTATCTAGTGCTTCAAAATCATCGGACGATTCGCCTTGTACTGAATCCTTTGGTCAAAGCATGACTGGCAAAGCAGGCACACAGTTGCATGCTATGAATAAATCCGGGTCGGGGCAGGTTGGTTCTGAAATGTTGCATGGGTGGCACTTGTTTTGTGTCATGAATAATTCTTTGATGGGCATTAGCTGCATGTGCGGGAAGGCACGGTTAAAACTGTCAATCGCTTCTTGGCACGCGGTGCAGTCCTTCGTAGGTCTCAGCTTCCTACTAGTCTTCTCAGATGATCCCCTCGCAGTGGGCTCCAGTTGTGTGTGAGGAATGATAGCTAGATAAGAAGGGGTGAAAGAAGGAGAAAGGGTGAAGTGGGGTAAAACTCAAATAGACCTCTGGACGCGAGTATAGATTCGGCCCAAGGGGATTGCTACTGAGAATGATTCCTCTAAGTAAAATATGGAGGGGAAACTTGGAAACTAGTAAGAGTAACTAAGAATGAAGGAGCGTGCGATGTTGTGCTGATGCAATGCAAACATGAGCGAACCGCCGAAGGTGCGATATGATATGTGACCAAGCAGCCAAAAGTTTGACTGCATGCGAAGATGCGGAGATGCGACGCAACTATAGAGTGGGAGAAGAGTCTGACGATGCATGCGATGAGCGAAGTTTGAACGTTATAGTGCGACCGTTAATACAGCGCGCGATGTAGTCGGCCGAAGGTTTTAGACTTTGAGTCTGAGTGATGCGTGCAAACGGATGATAATTTCGATAGCGGGAAAGAAAAGATACATGGAAAATCATAAGTCTAAGGTATATATGATAGTGTGCATAGCACTGTTCGGAACTGAGAAGATAGCGGTAATACGTATTAAGGGTCCATAATGCAAGTAACACAACATACGCGATATCACCTTCGGAAATATAATCAGTCTAACGCAAATGAGATAAAATATGCACCAATGGACAAGCGGAGGACATGGATAGGACGGAGGAAGGATGCGCAATGGAACCGATGAAAAGCGGATGCAAACCGAAGTGCGTGCATGAGACACGGCCATCAGCCGATGATAGGAAGGATGTGCACCGTGGTAGTGATAGCGCGTGCTGCGCTAGGACCTGAGGGACACTGCAAAAATAGCCTCTATGAGGCTACAAGGACTACAAGTCCTACAGCATGTTCGGCTCATGGTGCTTCGCATGAATTCCCACCGAGTTGCAGACTAAGCTTGGCCCACACTCATGTCCTGCCATGTTCGTTGGGTACCTGGAAGGTACCAAGGGTTACCGTTTGCGTGATGCTAATGGCACTTTCTTTGTGGCTAGGGATGTTATCTTTGATGAGTGTCTGCCCAGCATCCATCCCTTGGCTGATTCTGACTCCGACAATGACTGCTCTCAGCCTGTGCCCTCCGCATCTGCTCCACTCATCCACACGACCATTCCTCCTCCTATCACTCTCCCTTCGCAGGTATTGACCACTGTTCCTCGTCGTTCAGGCAGGATGATGGTTCAAATGCCAGCTGGAAGGGCCTATGCCAAAGAATTGGCCGCCACCAAGGAGAGGCTTGGACAACTGCATGCATCATGCGCGTCACAGGCTGCTGGACCTGCTGCAGCATTGAGTGAGGGGGTGACAGAGGAGCAAAGAGCGATGGGTCAATTGGAGGACAACTTAGAGGACAACTTGGAGAATATAGAGCCAAATGTCAACATCCCCGAGGCCTATGTGAACGTCGTGATAGAGGAACACGCACACATTACCATTCGCAGTGACCGCAAATGGAATCCAAATGACCCTGGCTATGACATGGTTGTACCCCCAGCTACGTATGAAGAAGCCATGCTACACACTGATTGAAATGAATGGCTTGCCGCCATGAAGAAAGAACTCGGCATCATGGATGAAATGCATGTCTACAAGCTCTCTCCCCTCCCAGACGGACGCAAAGCGATCAGTAATCAATGGGTTCTGGAGTTTAAAGAGGATAATAAGGGTGGATCGGTTTATAAGGCACATCTCATTGCACAAGGGTTCTCCCAAATACCTGGGGTAGATTTTGGTGCAACCTTTGCACCGGTGCTGAAAACTGCCTCATTATGCCTCATAGCTGCATTGGCTTGCAAGAACGACTGGGAGCTTCATTCATTTGATGCTACATGCGCTTGTCTCTGGGGGGTGCTTAAGGAGGAGATCTATATGTGTCAGCCCAAAGAATTTAAAGAGGGAGACTGAAGAATGCTGGTTTGGTGTATGCTTCGTACGATCTACGGATTGAAGCAGTTCGCTATGGAGTGGTATGAGCAGGTTCAAGAAATCATGGAGGAGTTGGGTTTTACTCACTGTGCTGTTGACTACGCAGTATTCCTTTTTGACAGCAGCGCTGTAGAGACTCATGCCTCTCATTGTGCAATATGGCAGTTTTCACTGGGGAGTACATGGCACGAACTTGTAGCATCACCCTGTGTGCTACCCGCAGCTATCTCTATATGAGGCGCAGCTTTCCCGCGCAACGCGCGCCATGCGCGCGGACCTTTCCCGCGCTTCACGATGTATATGCGCGCGCGCTTTCCCGCGCTGTAGCGCCCTATAGCGCCAGCCATCCGGAAGCATCCATCCACTGTCCACCAAGTTCCCTAGTGCGTATATTTCCAATTCTCACATTTGCATATCGTTCCATCTTTATTTTTATCATGGACCCTTACTTACATATATCTTTACATACCTTACTCGGTAGCGCTTCGGCTCCGCATGACAGCGCTTAGGCGCCATACTTAAGCGCCAGCAGTACATACTAACTTAGACACCCACCCGAGAAGAACTTACTCTCCCACCAGAACGACAGAGGACTTACTGGTTACTACCCACTATTTACCTAGCAGAACATAGTAGAAATCTATTTGTTTACACCTCGCATCTCCCTTCTCTTGTCTTACATCATATCACCACTTAAGCAAACTCACTCTTACCCTCTCTTGTTTCCACATACACGCGCGCGCATTCCCGCGCTTCGCCAATTCTCGCGCCTCGTGCGCACCTGCGCTTTCCCGCGCTTCGCATTGGCCAACCAGTAACGCTTTCAGCGCATACCTCTAGATCCTTGCTGCACTCGCTTCCCCTTTAGGGTCGAACGCACTTGTCGTCTCAAGTATAGCAGACTAGGCAACGCGCGACCTTACAACAATTATAGATACAGTCAGGAGCATTGTTCGTGCCTCGCTGTATCGTTGAACCTTCAACTGGAGCCCACCGCGAGGGGAACAGTCAGCAAGATCTAGTTCTGCGCATCTTCGCGTCTAGCGCCATTTAGCACATATAGGTCAATCTCTTTGCATTTTCACAAGCTAACCATTTTAGTCGCGCTTTCTCGCGCCTCGCGCGCGCGCCTTTCTCGCGCTTCAATGCCTTATAGAATGCCCATCCGTGGCACGACAAATGCGCCCAAGTTTGATGGCACTACAGACAACCTCGCCGAGTTCATTGACGCATATGAGCAGCTCGCTGATGAAGCAGGACTCCAAGGACTCGACCGCATCAAAGGTATTATTCGCTACCTTGAACGCGATGATCGAGAACTATGGGGAGGCATGCCTGAAGCGGCAGTAAGCGATTACGACGCCTTCTTAGATGAGGTGAAGGTAATGTATCCAGGATGGGATGGCAAGAGACGCTACGCACTCGCGGACTTACGCGCCATCACGCGAGAATACGCTAACAAACCTATGCCCTCTTGCACCGAACTAAGCAATTACTTGCGCGCATTCAGGAAGGTTATGCAGCCACTTATGGATGAAGACCGTATTGGAAAGGCCGAACGCGACCGCTTATTCATGGAAGGAATCCCTAGAGATGCTCAGCCGCAAATTTGCTTGCGCCTTATGATCAAGTTCCCCGACCACTATCCACACGACCCATATCCGTTCATGGACGTCTTTGCAGCCGCACAGTTCCTATTACCTGCGCGCGCTTTTCCCGCGCCAAGCGCGCCAGTTAACGCGCCTGTAGTAGTGCCATTTGCGAACTTAGTCACAGCGACCGCGCCAGCGCAAGCACCGGTGCAAGCCATGGTAACTAAGCGCAAAGATCAATACTACGCGAGCCGCGCAACGCAGGATACGTCCACTAGCGCTAGTGTGACAGCTGGACTCTTCTATCGCGCATCCTCAGATGTTGTACTTGACAAAAGGCCACCAGTTCCTATCCTTGCGCCTCGCGCGCACGATTTTCCCACGCCTTCGCGCGACTCACGCTCACCTGAACCATCAACTGCGCCAGCATACAAAGCTATACCAGACTGCATCGCTTTAGATCACAAACTCGAGCGCGCGCCCGCGAAGCGCAACCAGAAGCGCACTGCAGGCGCCTCTTTGCCCCCATCATCATCTCTTTCTTCACCTGTTTTTCACGCTGACAATTCGCATTTGCTGCCCATGTCAGCATCAATCGCATCGCCTTTAGTCAGGGATGACTCTAAACATCTATTGCACACCAATGCACCACTCAAACCACGCTCGCCTATCGCAATCGCATCGCCTTTAGTCAGGGATGACTCTAAATATCTATTGCACAATAACGCGCCCATTGTGGAAGTTATTACGCCATCGCTTGAAACACGCTCGCCTATCGCTATTGCATCGCTTAAGGAAGAAATCTTGCCAATTGCCCCATCACCGTCACCGCTATCGCCGTTCACATCGCCAGAGGTCAGGGATGACCCTAAACATCTATTGCACCTTAGCGCGCCTATAGAGGAGCCTTCTACCGCATCAGAGGCTCAAGTTGCACCTCGCGTCAACCAGACTTTGCCTCTGGTAATTCCATCTGTCACTAACGATCACGCGCACATCGCGCTTTTTGCTTCTAGTGACTATCCCTTGCCAGTAAAGCATCCGTGCATCACACTGCCCAACCACCAAGCAGAGCATGTCTCAGGCGACCCTGGGATGACTCAGGCGCACCATATTGCGCCTGAGAACGCGCAATGCATGCGCCTAGAGGCATTGTATAGTTTCCCTCATCTCATTTCGCGTTTTTTGTCCCTTTCATGTTTAAAGCTCTTAAGGAGCTATATGAGAATTCCAAACACTTTGATTTCATCTTCGCACCAACCCTTGTTCACGCGCCATGATCGCGCGCATCGCGCGGTAATTCCCGCGCCTCGCGCATTCATAATTTTAGCAGAGTTTTCACACTATCGCATTTCTATTGTTTCTCCCCTTTTAAATCACATTTCTGTTATTCAACACAAAATATATTCCAATCAGCCATCCAGGCGCGACTTAGGCGCGCGCCGGACACATACATATGCGCCTAACTCCCCCATCATCATCTTCAACTTCGCACTTTCCACATTTATTCGCATTCTTCATGTTTTTGCTTACCATGTCAATTTCGTTCCTGCACACCCTGACATGCACTATTCTCTTTCACCTATGCGCCTATTGCGCCTTGATAAACCACCCTTACAGCCCATTTGCGCAACATTTGCGCCTAATTCCAAACTATATATGTCTCTCGCTAACACATTTGCAGAGAAATGGCCGTTCCTCGCGTGTTCGGCCAATATAATCAAATTCGCGCGAAATCGCCCCAAGGCGCGCACATCACGCGCATCCTATCAGCTTGTAGAGCACCTCTACACCCCTTGCAGCGCCTCCCATTGGCGCGCCTTCAACCTGCAGCGCGTTGTGCAGGAATTCATTCTGCCAGTTACTAGCCCGCCTCGGAGTCACAATCAAAAAGGCTTGATGAAGAGGAACCAAGCACCCCAAGCGCGCCAGCCTTGCGCCTTCTGACCCTCGCCTATGCCACACACACCACGCGCTTCAAGCGCTTCAGCTGCGCACCAAAGAAAAACACATACCATTGCTGTTTCATAGGATACCGTTCATTTTACCCTGGGTTTCATCCAGTGCTCTTTCATTTTTATTTTCTCTCATTATAACACCATCCAAAGGACTAATAACACACAGATATATATGCATATAGGGATCGCCCAGAAGAATATAGAAGAAAAAAAAAACACCAAAACAACCTTAGATTGTGCCCGCCTAGCTCAATAGGATATTATTTTCTCTTCGCACGCATGACGCGGCACCATGCTCTTTTTACCTTAGAATGCGCAGATATGCGCGCAATCTTCCCGCACCCATGCGCCTCACGTGCGCGTGCGCTTCCCGCGCCTTGCTCATAGGAAGGTGTAGATGTCGACAGCCGCACGAAGAAGACAAGTCGGATAGGACATCCGCAAAGTTTACTGTTTTCTCTTCATATTTTTGCATAAAGTTTTACTCATGCTGTTCAAACCTTTAGCACCTAATATTTAGCGCACCTAGCAGGACTTGGTTTGGACATGGATTGGATCGCTCTTGGACCGCGCCACTTCGCATCATGCTCATGCACGCATATTGGACTCAGAGATCATTGTGCAACAGCCCCTTGCGCCCCCACAGAATGCAGCGCATGCAACACTCACGCATGTTCTCGCGCCTTATGCGCGCGCACTCTCCCACGCTTCACGCCATACGCGCGCGCCTCGCCCACGCTTCACACACCACAGCCATATCACTCTCGCATCATCGCCTCACACCCATGGTGCATTATTCACACCAGAGTTACCCTTGCAATTCGCCATGCTATGCTGCATTCCCACGCCTCGAGCGCATATGCGCGCGCACTTTCCCGCACCTTCGCGCCTCGCGCGCACCTGCGCATTCCCGCGCTTCGTGCATATCATGTGATACATTCCTATGCGTGCGCATTCATCGCCCAACAAACCCAAGCATTGTACTCGCATACTATCACTTGAGATCCTCACCACACACGCGCTGAGTGGGGACACTCAGAATTTAAGTCCCTGGGAGATGTAGAGACTCATGCCTCTCATTGTGCAATATGGCAGTTTTCACTGGGGAGTACATGGCACGAACTTGTAGCATCACCCTGTGTGCTACCCGCAGCTATCTCTATATGAGGCGCAGCTTTCCCGCGCAACGCGCGCCATGCGCGCGGACCTTTCCCGCGCTTCACGATGTATATGCGCGCGCGCTTTCCCGCGCTGTAGCGCCCTATAGCGCCAGCCATCCGGAAGCATCCATCCACTGTCCACCAAGTTCCCTAGTGCGTATATTTCCAATTCTCACATTTGCATATCGTTCCATCTTTATTTTTATCATGGACCCTTACTTACATATATCTTTACATACCTTACTCGGTAGCGCTTCGGCTCCGCATGACAGCGCTTAGGCGCCATACTTAAGCGCCAGCAGTACATACTAACTTAGACACCCACCCGAGAAGAACTTACTCTCCCACCAGAACGACAGAGGACTTACTGGTTACTACCCACTATTTACCTAGCAGAACATAGTAGAAATCTATTTGTTTACACCTCGCATCTCCCTTCTCTTGTCTTACATCATATCACCACTTAAGCAAACTCACTCTTACCCTCTCTTGTTTCCACATACACGCGCGCGCATTCCCGCGCTTCGCGCATTCTCGCGCCTCGTGCGCACCTGCGCTTTCCCGCGCTTCGCATTGGCCAACCAGTAACGCTTTCAGCGCATACCTCTAGATCCTTGCTGCACTCGCTTCCCCTTTAGGGTCGAACGCACTTGTCGTCTCAAGTATAGCAGACTAGGCAACGCGCGACCTTACAACAATTATAGATACAGTCAGGAGCATTGTTCGTGCCTCGCTGTATCATTGAACCTTCAGCGCCTCTGGGACTCACATAATCTGCATCATTGGCTTTCACATCGACGACGGGCTGGGGACATCTAACAATTCTGCCTTCTTGGTTTGGGTCAAGCAGAAGATCCACCAACAATTTGGCATCAAGGACATGGGGCTGGTCACCAAGTTCATTGGCATTCAGTTCGAACACAACCGCAGCAGCTGTGAACTTTGGATGCATCAAGGCGAGTACATCACTTATCTACTCGACGAATATGGCCTCCTTGATTGCAACCCCGTCCATCTCCCACTTGACTCGCACCATCCCTTTGGAAAACCCGGCGACTTGCACAACACCATTCCAAACCTCCCAATGCTCTTCCGTAAGCTTGTCAGCGAATTTCTTTACCTCGCCATTTGTACTCGCCCAGACATATCATTTGCAGTCAACTCACTTGCTCAACACAGCGCAAACCCTCTTCCTGCTCATTATGCATCTGCAAAGCGGCTACTCCGCTACCTCTCTGGCACCATCAATCTGCATCTACATTACGGGGGTGCCAGCATGAATGATGGCTTGCATGTGTATTGCAATGCGGACTGGGCTGGTTCTCCAATTGATCGTTTATCAATCTTGGGTTACATATGGTTTTATGCCGGGGGAATCATAGCTCACATTTCGAAGAAACAAGCGACTCATGCCCTCTCCTCCACTGAAGCCGAATATATGGCCATGACTCATGTTATCCAAGAAGGTCTTTGGATCAAATCACTCATTATCACTCTCCATATTCACCTTCCCTTTCCCATTCTCATCTACATGGATAACACCGGCGCCATCTCGTTGTCGACCGAGGCTCCTAATCACATTCACTTGAAACATATTGACATGCGCTACCATTTCATATGGGAGCATATTGAGAAGGGGACATTCCTACTCAAGTGGCTCCCCTCTCACAAGAACACTGCAGACATTTTTACAAAGTGCTTTTCCGTCCTCTGTTTGAAAAGCATTTGCTGGCCTTCAGTTGGTGTCTCGGTGAGGGGGTGTGTTGGCGATAAGAGAGAGCATCCACACGGTACGAGTCCCGGAGGATTAACCTCCAGGTGCCTTTGCAAGTTTTCCTTTTTCCTTTTTGATCCTTATCGATTCTTGCCACCTTCGACACCTCATGCTGTCTGTAGCTTCTCTCCATGTCCGTAGCTTCTCTTCATCTCAGACTTCTGCTTCTTTCCGTCTCAGACTTCTTGATACTTGGTACTTAATCCCTCCTTCATACGCAGTTCACCTCAGCTTTCTCTACCATCCACTGAGGTATGTATATGTCCTGTCACTCATATTCTGTCTTGTTAACGTGTCATCTAGACCTTACTCCATGTCTAGGTACATAACTAATATAAGTGTTTCTCTACCATCTGCTGAGACCTTACTCCATGTCTAGCTCCCTACAATCATTGTAACATAATACCAATAGTTCCTGATTACAATCTATTTCAGAAATTTGTGACATATGGAAAGCATGTATGGCCAATGTTGCACTTTGCATGCTTATCATACTTTACAGTGTTGTCAGTGGTCACTGGCAGTGACCTGACAGCAACTCGCGCGAAAGTAGTGCCTTTCTGGGTTAGCTAACTTTATTATATGATGTTTGGTCTGGAAAAACGAGCCAGAATATGTCTGTGTGGCTCAGTGTGGTTCACCTCTGTATTTTCGTGACTGAACGTGGCTGAGGCTGTCGTGAGTTTTAACTGGGCGTCCTAGGGAGATTAAGGCAAATGTTGAACCTGAGACTGCTTGAGAGAAAACGGTGTGGAGCCTGAGCTCGTCTTAGTCAGCAGGGCCTTGAAAGAATGACGTTGCGGCGGAGTCCGTGGGAGCTCCTACTTGAATACTCAATATGTTGTCCACCGCAAAATCTGCTCTGCGGCCCTCTCTGGCTCGTCTATTTGCCGCTTCCGCGACCAAAAGGTCTCTTCACACTCTTCCGGACCTACCTTATGCTTACAATGTTGGTGTTTCTTCATACATGAGCGCGGAGGATGCATCTGAAGCTTAATGGTTTAGGCTCTTGAGCCATACATCTCCGAGGCAATAATGAAGCTCCATCACTCTAAGCATCATCAGACCTACGTTAATGGACTTAATGCCGCAGAGCAATCTTATGCGAAGTCACCTTCCGTCAAGGAGAAGATTGCCTTGCAGTCAGCACTCAAATTCAACGGCGGCGGTAGGGCTCAAGCTCAAGGCTTCTTTTCTTGAAAGTTTGACTTTGTGTCATCTAGGCCACATCAACCATTCGTTGTTTTGGAAGAATCTTTCGCCCTCTAATGTTGACGGCGGCAACCTTCCCGATGGTCCCCTGAAAAAAGCCATCGAACGTGACTTTGGATCTGTGGAAGAATTCAAGAAGCAGTTCAATACTGCCACCGCAGCTATCCAGGGTAGCGGATGGGGATGGCTCGTAAGACATTTCACAGGTTGCCTCATTTATATTGTTGACGTTGGCGTGCGAAGGGCTACAACTCTGCCACCAACAGGCTTGAGATCGTTACGACTGCCAACCAGGATCCTTTACTTTGTACGTAGGCTTTGAAGTCGGACGGGATACCCCCCTGACACATTTACGCAGCTCATACACCCATTATCGGCGTTGACATTTGGGAACATGTAAGTGTGGCTGGTCACCAGCCCAGGGTAGTCCACTGACGTTAGCTGTTCACAGGCTTTCTACTTACAGGTATGTAACGATATGGCACATAATGGAGCTATATTTCATGTTCTGTTTTCTTTTTTCACAGTACCAAAATGTCAAGGCAGATGTACGTATCCCTCTCTCTGTTCGAGGATTACGGCTCATACGTATGCAGTACCTCACCGCAATTTGGAACGTCGTCAACTTCAAGGAGGCAGAGCAAAGGTTGGTTGAGGCTGCCAATTAGCTCAGTTGTTTGTGTGTTTTTGCGTCAATTGCATAGTAAACTTCCGTCGCATAATGTGATACGTTCTTATGAAGTTGAACACACGCTGAAGTTGCAGTTAAGTACCAGTCTACATATGTTGTTTGCCTCCACTGTATTACCTGCAACAAAATTTAGCTTTTTCGAGCTCTAGTGGAATACAAACCTTCCATAGCAAACGGATTATACAGCAATTCTCCAGGAAATTATGATCAAGGTGTATTTCACGATAGCTGTTTGTGAAGATTCCCCGTGGCGAGGTCAATATGATCCAGACTATAACAGAATATTTGCAGGGTAGGGAATTGGCCCGTCAGAGCATCCATAATGTTACGCATGTTCTTTTCTCATGTTCAGAATACCCATTCTGCGACTGTCTCGTATAGCCTAGGTGGGCACATCATATATCGAGCACTGCGCCCGCTCGGTGCGCATTACGTTGTCTCGCTATGGGCGTTTACAAGCAGTCCGATTCACGCAACTTCGGTTCAATCCGAGGTTCGGTAGACAAATTAGCCCGATATTTATGTGAGTGTTCTGCGGGGTCATGGCTGGGATGGGCCCCGCTCAAAATTTAAAAGTAGGTCATGAAAACCTTTTCAGACCCTTTGCTCGGCAAAGGATTGGAAATACCCGAAGGCCCTTAACCATTGACATCTGGTCCCAAATTGCCCAAGCAGGCATGCACTCTAGCGGAAATGAGGACCTTGAAGTTTGATAAAAAATTGTCCACGAATGACAGGGCATCTCACTTTAACCACTGGCGTCGGTTAACGATCAGGACTGTTCCTCGTAGGCGGTCATCGAGATCAATAATCTTCTGGAAAGAGCAGGTGTCTTATCCCCACGTCCATGTGCGACAAGGTCCAGGAAACTAGCCGAATCCCGAAAATTGCACATGTACACTCTTCGAGAGCGCCACCGGCCTCTACGTGGTGGATATAAGCGAACTCTAGCATCCTCTTCCTTGCTGAAGCATGTGCTTATTTAAAACAGCGTACTAGAACGGTACTACTAGATAGGCTGATTATAAAGGTTTCATTTTTTCAATCTGACTGATATGACTGACATCGCTATAGGGCCCTGACGTGCCCTGACACGATCACAGCCTTTCCTTCATTATCACGTTGCCTTTCATTCTTGATATAGACGATACATAGAGCCTCATGAAGCCTACTGAGTCAAGTTAAGTATAGTTGTCCTTGAGCTGTCCATCGAACACGAGATTCATTGACACCGCCACACCACAAGACAGGCTTCTAAAGTTCTACCGCTATGTCACATTACAACTGATGATAGTGGCGAAACTCACTAACCGTTGGAGCTGATCATTAAGATAGATCGGTTAGATCATGATGCATAATGGATGATCGATTTGAGCTTCGGACCCACTGCGTTTCATTTTACTGCGCTATGATAGTATTCGGCACTAACCGATAGGAGTAATGGGCCTTTGATTGGGCATTCAACTTTGCGAGTCGTTGTGGTGAGTCCTATATCAAGGACACACAAACACTTTGCCATACATTATGGTTTCAGGTGAGTGGCGACGTCGGCCTCATAGCTCAGCGCTAGGAGTTCAACACCTTGTTTCATGAGGCCAGCTTGACCGGACCCGAGTCGGATGTGACTTGATCTAAGTTTCAGTTAGTATTCAGCATGAACAAGCGAGTGATATATGCTCTACTTATGTAAGTACAAAGGTGGCCACTAGTGCTGTAGTTGTAAAATTGAGCGATGTGTCATGAGACACTCGGACCATGGATGAGGCCTAGGTTGTGAATCTGTGTGAGTTCGTCGATTATGCGTATGGTGCCACACACATCATGGAACGTAGAGAGCTGGATTGGTACAGAACTGATGGAAATACCCAGCTGCATTGCTGCTCTACAAAATGCCGACTTCTATTGCAGGGATAGTAATACCAGAATAACCATCGGACTTCCAAATTTAAGTCACGTCAAATCAGCAGTTCCTATCGTCCACTATATGCACAGTTCTTCAGAGTTCTTCCCGGACTTTCCGCACGAAGCAAGCTGGTTGAGACACACTATAATGTACGTTGAAAGTTTTTTTTGATTACCCCAATTGGTTTGCTGGGCGACGACACCGGAGCAGATAATTATTTCCATGAGCGGTTGAGCTCATAGACTCCTAGATTCTGCTCGCAGAGCGTCAGCGGCTTAATGTCAAAAACCTGACAGCGACAAACACCTCCCACAGACCAACGTCTCGATACATTGCTGCTGGTACATACGCATGCAGACAAACCCCTATGTCGCTTCTAGTACGCTCAATACGGCACCCGTGTCTGGTGAGATGCGTTAGACCAAACGCAGCTTAGTTTGATCACTCGATGGCTACCGGAAGATCTTGGTTGACCAGGGCGATATGGTATGTAGCCGGAATCGGCGTTTATTCCAAAGGTGTCGAGGTCATCATCAATCTGTATTTGCTGCCCTGACCCCAAGACAAGGTGACCACACAGATTTGGCACAGATCGATCCCTGCCCAAGACCCCGAGTCTTCACCCGTAATCATATCTAGGCCTTGTACTCGGACGCTAGTAAGCAATCGTCATAGATGACGGCAGGCAGGCCAACTAGTAAGTACCGGCGGATGACAAGCGTGTGCACCCCACATTTTTCTGGTACCTAAGAATACAATGCAGTGTGTAGCCTTGGAACTGACGGAGGGACAGTACACTGGCGGCGGGCGCCCTGACATATTAGCGACGAGATATATGGTGCGGCAAGTACGTCCGAATCGCCGCCGACCAATTGCTTGATATATGTTCCGTATTTACCCAGTGGGAAATCGGCGTTCGGAATAATGGTTCGATTGGTGCAGTCACAGTACCCTCCGAAGACGAGTCTCGACGTTGTGGGTCTCTGAGATCACAGCAGTTCGTCATCCGGTATTAGTGTGAAGATTGCACCACTAGCACTTGTTCACCGAAAAGAAGACTTTAAAACCACGCTGGCGGCACGTTGCTGCCTCGTGTTCTTCTCATGCCGTTCACACATCCCGGCATTTGGTCTTCATGAAAAGTCTGGTTGGTTGGCACTATCCCTTGTCGATGTCTTTCTCGCTATAATGCGGCGCAAAGCACAACCGAGCCTTGTCAGCATCCGCGTTTGAAGTTGTAGAAGTCGGACCTACACTTCTATTCCCGTCACCACCCTTAGATCTAGATTCCTTGCCAGGTGACAACACTACACAATGCGAAGGAGAGTCAGGTCGCCGATCTCCTTTAATCCATCAAGGAGATCAAAGAATGAGATCCAGCATCTTGCATTACAAGACAACGTGAGCCTATACGTTCCGCCTCAAACGTCGTAGACATTTTCGGTGAGTCCTTCCGTGCCCTTCGCAATCAAAGATATCCCAAAATTTCCTCATTCATCCTCGTTTGAGCACCACTCAAACCAGTTAGAGCTAACTGACATGTCAGCAGGCTTTACACTCTTCTTATCTCCAAGACACCCACCACTTGCCGAAAGATCGCAAATCAAAATCAAGGGTGCCAATGGGTCTTCACGTGTAATGTGTCGTGATGTACTGATGATGGTGTGGGCGTCGCCTCCTCAATTTATGTCTTTTTATACACTTTCGTTTAAGAAGTCTAGCTTCGGACAGGACTGATATGAGGACCCCTCCCTTTCGGTTTTGAATAAGAAGGACCAGATATCCTCTCCTCCTCCACTGTAACCCAAGTACCCATCTCGAGCAAGTCTAAGCTGTATATTCTGTGCAACACACTGTCCTCATAATCATCATGCAACGATACGAATCCCTTCCACCACAATTTTACCTCAAGGATCTAGCTGCCATCACTGGCCGGGTCTGCGAGCTCAGAGTCAATCCCTATCAAGCCGACGCCGACCGTGCAGCGCGCTCATGGTTCAACCAGTGTGTATCATTCACCGTCCATGGCATATACTTTGCACTAACAACCAATTTTAGAATATGTGTGTACGATGATAGGAAGAAGTCAAAGTTCCTCAACTACGGCAAATTCGATCTCTTTGCTGCATTAAGCTTTCCAGATGCTGACTCTGCGCATCTTGAAACTTGTATTATGTTCTTTTTCTGGGCTTTTTCGGTGCACAAGCTAGTCGTTATTCATGCAGTTCTATCAACTCACATACTGTATTTTAGACCGACGATCTTTCTGACGAAGGCGACCTACAATCCAAACCTGACGCAGTGCAAGCTGGGCATGATATCTCCGTTAGTGTTTACACAAACCCTGATGGTTCCCGCCCAAAATACCCATATGCTGCAATGTTGTACGAGTATGTATTCTCGTTGCTAAACCCTGTGACGTAACTTATGTGTATGTTATCTAGCTTGCTAACACGATTCCGCGGAACATCTACCAGTGGAGCCTATGACCGGTAAGTTGACGCTGTAGTTCAAGGACTTTTATTCTGATGCGGAACTCCGTTCAGGTTCATGGCATTTGAGGCATGGAGTAGCTCTCAAGTATCACAATCTCGCAACCGTTCTCAAGATCGAATGCCCTCGGTTGAGGAATTCATTCTCATGCGTCGTGCGACCATCGGCGGCGCTCTTGTGGAAGGTGAGAATATTCGTATCCCCCTCGG
>NW_024541518.1:0-23675 GCF_016758755.1 Suillus discolor | reverse complement strand
TACTCTCGCCCCTCTGAAAGCCCGCGACCCACTCCTATGCCTGATGCGCGCGACCGCAAACGGAAGCAAATGAAGGACAGCAAAGATTCGGACACGCAAAGTATTGCTGGTACTGGTGTGATTGGCGAGGCGCCTAAGAAGAGAAGAGAAGAAACGAAGGCAGCGACGCGCCAAGGATGATTCTGGTCGGTCAGATTCTAATGGTGTTCCTTCGAACATGCCTGCTACATTCAAAATCGGCTCTTTCTCTGCAAAAGAGGGACCAGAGACATCTTCCTCAGGAAGTAGGTCATTGCAGCCTTCGCCTACAAGCGCGACACCTCGTCCACCATCACGTGTTGTAGATGATGACTATGACGAAGGCATAGAAACGCTTCTTCATCTCTCGCAATACCGACAGGAGATACAATCTTCATCTACAGACCGTGGCTCTGTCTCTTCTTCGCGCAGCCGTCCTTCACCCCCCGAAGTTTCAGGCTCCCTGAAGCGCCCTCTGAGCCCGGTCCCGGATGAGATGGACTCGAAGCGATCTCGGTAGACGGTGGCAAGCGCAGCGGGTCATCTCCATCAGGTTCACGACACACTCCCATACCTTCGTCGCGACCATCGCCTATACCCTTCCGTACCCAGCCCTCGCATTCTCCAGAGTCACGTCACACAGAATCTCACTACCAAACTAGTCCACCACAGCTGGCCGTAGTGCTTCCGCCTCATCCCCGCCCCATTGGACCTGGCCATGCATCACATGTCAGTCCATCTGTCCTATTGCGCTTCCTCCTATTGCCACGCTGTCGCCTACATCAAGCATCCCTTCACCATCTGATGACCGAATGATTCTCGACTCGCACCGTTCTTCTACTCCTCCATCGCGAGGAAGCTTTCTGAGGTCATGAACCCAGGCAGCGGGCTCTCCACCAATGAAGCCGACCACATCTCCTGCTCGCTCGCAAAGAAAGGACTGCACCCACTCCTCCTTAATATCGCTATGTTTTTGTATGCGCTTGCTATTTAGGCTTGAGGCTTGAACCAACCCTATTATGATTGCATTGACGAGGCAGCTATGCAGTATCGGTTATCGCATAATACAGATAATTATCCACACACTCGCATGTAAGATACATTGAACACACTTGTCTGACAGCTCGTTGAGCTACGAATACCATCTTTTGTGCATTGCATCATGACTTCTCTGCCTTGGCTTAGTTTTGAATTTTCAATAACTAAGATACAAGCTGCTCTGACTGCTGGGTTCCTGAAGGCCTGACACCTGAAGGCTGAAGGGACGCCAGCCCATCCGAACTGTTTGGATAAACGATGTTTTATTGGCTGATGGATGTGACCGACTCGGAGGTGGTCAGTACTATCATCGGGCACCGGAAGAAGAGTCGGAGCCTCTGACTTGTGCTCAGCTGGAGTCGTTATATTTCTTCCAACTTGGTTGTTTGACAATCATGATGCATTGTAACTATGGGTGCACCTTCAAACCGCCCTCTCTGAACGCGGACCCAGGCATCGTTCTCAACCAATTCCACGATGACAGCCAGTCAACTCGTTTGGCAGCCGCGCGCCGACGTGCTACGTAGAAGGAACAATCGGTTTCTTCTTATTTGCCTACCTAAGGGAGACTGGCACGCTGTATGACTGAACCTTGTTTGACAGAGCTAGTAGATCATCGAGAATCCTGTCCTTCTGATTAGACCTCGACAAGTTAGGCTCGTGACCACAATCAAGAAGGTTCAGTTCAGACTGTGCGAGCGTACTGCGCCGGAGTCCCTTCAAGTGATTGCAGCAATCCTTTGTATAACTAAATATTGACTCCGTTCACATAGGTTATCGTCACGCGACATAGGCTTTGTATTCGCTTGCGCAAGGGGAGATTCCATCTCATCATTTTTCCCTGAACAAGTCGGTGGACCTGATCTGCTTAGCACCTGTCACCTTCGCTCGCGAGTCGCACATCGTCTTTAGAAGGAAGAGGTACGCCCATTGTGAAACCTTCTGAGGAGGCATTACAGCTATCATCCCGCTGAGCGGCGGATAGCATTTGCATTCTGTAGAAAGCTGCGAAGTCACAGCCGAGTCTTCCACAGTTGATTAGGGGTGCCACCAGTTGACTCCTCGTCGACGGCGAATATGCTTTACAGCCATGCCTTCTTGGGTTTGGAGGCCGCAAGCTGATTAGGTTTGGGCGCTCCTGATAATTTAAGTTGGCGCATTCAGTTGCAGTAGCTCCGAAACCCAGCTATCTTTGGAATCTCACAGATAGAAGGTTCTGCGAAACTTTGTGATCAGTTTCTGATCATGTCGAGAGCTGTGCCTGCGATCTTTGCGGAGGCCACTGCAGGGTCCTGTCGTACTTACAAGGATCCAGCTATATGGGATTGCTATAGATAACGTTAACCTAGCTAATTAGGGTGACTGGCGTTGTTTGCTGGATCATGGGACTAAGTCCGAGTGCTGGCGCTGAAAACCAATGAGAGATGCATCAATATTAATGAATGGTTGGACAATTGAGCAGCAGCCAATAAAATATGCGGCGAGTGACCAAATGCATGTAGAATTGTTGAGATGATAAACTGCAACCAAATCTATTTCCGCTTCGCGAAGCACCACGCATCCTCAACTCCAGTTCGTCCAATTATTGGAATCAAAAACTTCATTCTATATCTTACATCTACCCGGAGCATCACACTCTCAAAGTGCCCGTTATTGCTCAGTCTTTTATATTGACTGACGCCTGCAAGTAGCCAGCTTCAGCGTTCCTCAACCTTGCATATTCAATGCGACATTGACAAGTCATGACATCTCTTGAAATTCCCATGAACGATGAATCGACATCCCATACACATTCCCAACAGATTCTTTCATCCACAGAGCCAACGACTCATAACCCGCAGTCATCTTCTTCCTCCTCCAGCCTCGTTGCTCCAGCGCAGCTACACGTATCTCAAGCAACCTCGTGGACTCGCATGGACTTGGCCAACGAGGAAACTTCAGGGGCAGAGCAGGTCGAACTGGAAAAATTGGACAGTTTTGAAGTGAAGCATAGGAAAACTTCAACCGAGCAGCTGTCACTTAGCCCACCACTCACTCGCGTACCTACCACCGACCGTGACAGCACAAGCGCACGCATCCTAACACCGCCACTGGAAAACGAGGAACAAGGTCTGGAGGAGGTAGACATTGTGAACCATGAATGGCATCCTCTTGCACGTGCAGAGTCAGCAGCCATGGTTGATGGCTTGTCTTTACACGACCGCGATAGCCTCGGTATTGGTTCAGAGACAGATAAGAAACCTCGGAGGCGAACAAATCGCAAACCAACACATCTAAACCTTGAATTTAGGGAGCCTTCACCTCAGCCTTGGGATATCATCGATCCGCCACTTGACAACCGTGCAGAAAATGAAAGTTACTCGCCTCTATTGTACCCGTCTCAGCATACTGGGTATGTCCTTAATTTTACTTGAGTGATTTTTGCCATGTTGATCTTGACTTTTCAACATAGGCATCGGCGACCTTTAATCCCCCATTCATCATACTACTATGGACCACCTCCATCAGACTCGGCCTATGGAACGCCCCCAGTGGGACAAATTGGTGTTCATCATCCTCGAGAAATCGTACGCATTGAAAGGGATTATGGTGGGGGGGAACTGACTCAGTTCTCTTCAATATATCCTATTGAACTTGATGGCCGAGTACTGCGCGCTCCTATCCACCCCTTAGTCTAGCTTTCTAACCCCAACTTGCCAGATAACACCGACTCAGTTCATGGAGACCATCAATGACATCAACGAGCTTCTTATATCAGCGCATAGCGCCCGCCACTCTTTTATATTCAATTTTCTTGCGGTTGCTACCCTACACCTCTCGACACTTGTCTTCACGTCACACTACGATAAGGTTTGTCTTTGTGCTCCCGTGTGGCGTACCTGCTCAACAAAGTTTGCACAGGAGATGCGGCGGTTAAAGGAGAAGATCGAGGGAATAAACACCCAGATATATAACCCCGTCGGCCTCAACATTCTGTGGCCCCGGAACGTGGCTTTTCTTTTCGTGCGTATTTTCATCAGTCAAGGGTCCTTGTGCTCATCATTACTTCATAATGATCCGTCGCTTGACAACAACAGCTAGAAATTGAATACTATGTGCGTAGTTTATGCGCCGTCGGTGCATTGTCATATCCGCTAAAGCTCACCTTCCTTGTGCTTTAGTGACCTTTTCGAGCGATATTGATACCAGACACATTCCAACGACACACTTACTTATTGTACATCATTCTGCCTATGTCACATCGGGTACATGGATAATTTAATATGCTGAAATAAGGAGCATAGGTTTGATAATTGTGCTAACCACAAGCTGAAAAGTGCTGCCGAAGTCAATGAGTGTGTTAATCCACATGAAGCAATTTTGAGATAGGCACAGGATTCAGGAATGTTCGAAAAGTCGATCTGATAAAATGGGTAATTTAGAGTACACTTGACAATCGGGTCGGCGTCCGAGCAGCCTGTGTGCACTGAGCCTGTGGGTGCCTCGGTCATCTTTTTGATGGCAATCAGGTCCGAGGGGCTGGAAATCACGCAGTGGCAGTGGAATACAAGTGATCATTGTTCCACGCTGTCCCCGGGCCGCGAGTCAAAATGTTTTCTGCAAGAATGAGACAAACATAGTACGCTGCGCCCCCATACTTGTCTCGACACAAATAGATGTACAAGTGAATAAAATGTTGTTCGTGTGTCGGTATTGTCTGAATCTGTACACAAAGCCTTGACAAGAAACAGGTTTAGTGCTGAAGCTAGTCAATTATTGGCAATTTGGCAGCCAATGGGAACGCTCTCGAATACACGTGTAGCCAATAAGAACGTCTTTCGATCACATGTCTCTAATGCATGTGACTTACATGTAGGATTGTTCGGGCAAGCTCTAGTACGATCATGATCGGTTGAGTTGGTGGTGTCAGATCAACGCTACAGTCATTGGTGGGGGGCTAGAAGGGACTCGGATCTTCGGTCATTTCAACCAGAGCTGGGGTTCCGATCAGAAACAGTAGTTTAGGCGTTTGAAATGAGGTACTATGCACATATGGAGCATGCGCGTCCCTTCTCACCTTGATGCGGCGACCACGGCGGCCAGGCCCAAAGGATGGCGGGCGGGCGATTGACGACGGTGTTTAACTCAGGATTCCTGCGAGTTCTGATGTTTTAAATGCGCTGTGTGAACCAGAATTTCCATGGCTTTTGTTCACCGACAAGTGACAATTTATACACCGACTTGACACAGGTCAAGCTGTCGAACAAACCGTGAGAGGAATGATCAAACCATTTCGACAAGGGACTGCGGAAAGCGGTAATAAAACGGCATTGGCTGCGGAAGAAGTTGAAGCAGATAACACCTGATAACACTTACAGGTTTCACTTGTCCCAAAACCGCAAGTTAAAATCGGTGAACTCGGACGAGCGCAATGGTGGCAATAAACTAGCGAGACAAAGGGTCGGCAAGAAGCGGTCACTATCAGGTAAAAGACAGTCAGTGTCCATGTGGAATTGTGCTAGGGAACGAGCTTGGGAAGAGCAGCTCAGGTTATCGTATAAGTGAATTTGCAGAGTGCTATTCTGGGGCCGCAACCAACCCTCTATGATCGTTACCGCTTTGAGCCAGGTACTCAGTGAGATGCGATGATCCTCGGGGGAAACCCTAGCCTAGGGAAGGAGCACCGACTCCTTACCTAAATCAAAGAGTTATGGTTGGCATACACCATCAGGCTTAGGCTAGGACCTTGTAGCGAACAGAAGCACAGCGAAAGTTGTTCAGCTGTGAATACAGTGATTGAATTCAATCTATGGGATTAACCCCAACCCCAACTTTTTGAATCCTTTCATGGTTACTACGGTGAGAGGGTGAAACAGAAGCTTGCATAATGCCGCATTGACCCAATGATTGGTTCGAAGACCCGGATGAGACGGATAGAAGTGTGACGAAACACAGGAGACTGACTTGGTTGGTTGGTCGATATCAATGGAGGTCAGAGGGATCGGAGAGCGAGAATAAGTACTACTTGAAAGCACCAACGCAGAAAAAGACTAGTTGTCAATGTTTAAACTCTGATAGCATTAAACATTGATCCGACGTGGGGGTGCGCTGGGACTCATATCAGAACCGATTTGATATGCGAGGCGGAAGGAACTTCTTACACCTTATTGCAAAATCACCGAAGAGTAAATCTGTGGTCCAGCGGCCGACATGTACCATCTGACACGTCATGTCATGGACAGGCCTCGTTCATCGAATGCATAACGGTTAGGCCGGTGTACTTTGTAGTAGCCTTGGAAACTCGGACATTGATACTACCCGACAAGCGAGCGATTTTGAGTCAAAGAATGTGGAGTACCGCGGGCCCGCACGTGCAAGGGCAAGCTGGCTATGTGCATGATTACCGTCATATTTTACCATCAAACTCAGATTGTAACGATCAACGCGGAATTGAAGTCAGCAACCAGACGACCCCCCCAACCCATTGCGTCACTATCGCACTGACGAGTACATTTGGCCGTCGGCAGGGTTATACATAACACTGAAATTTAACGTTATTATTTATGTAAAGATAATTTAAATTAACTAGGGGGGTGTAAACATGATTAGTCATAGTAAGACTGAGGGATCACCGACGCATACTCCGTATCTTACTCTCCTGACTCGACTGCTTTAGCTTCATTCTCACTATCAACATTTCTCTTTCGTCTTCACCATCGTCGCCCGCAGCGGGTCCGTGACTTTTGGCACCACACAGCTTATCCACCCTATTCTAGCTCACCCAAGATTCCATAATCTTATGGAGTTCCCTACTATGAACAACTTCTGGGATCTATCGCAAACTCCATCTCAGTTCTCTCAGCTTGGAGATGACGACTTCCTAGCTCTCCTTCAAAAACAATACCCTAATACCGTCCCTGACGTCAATGCCACTGACGTTGGCGCCGTAAACCCCCAAAGCATACAGAAAGCTCCTTTGCCAAGTCATTCACCGTCCTCTGATGATAGCAGCCCAAGCCCACCAAGCATCAACAGTATCAATCATCCGCGCTCAAGGCACCAGTCTACTTACTCCCGTGGCAATGACAACGAGGAGTCTGCGCTAAAGCGCAAAGCGAGCGATGACGACATGGAGGAGGGTCCAAGTTCAAAGAATCAACACACTGGTCCGTGACCTATCGTTCTTCGTGTTTATCCATGACGGCTAAGCCTCTATTTTCATAAGCAGCTGATGACCTGAGCAGCACAAAAAAAGGGTCAATATCCAGACGAAAGTCGGGAGGGTCTCAGGTTCGTGGTCCCTCGGCTTCCAAAGCTACAGTCAATCTAATTCACATCATATTCAAGGATGACACACGGCTCCTGAAGCGAAAGGAACAAAATCGTGCTGCTCAACGCGCTTTCCGAGAACGAAAGGAAAAGCATGTCAAGGATGTTAGTCAACTGATTCATTTCGTTGCTCTTGCTCACGGGCCGGTTTTTAGTTGGAGGATAAAGTGGCTGCTCTCGAGGCAAAGAATAAGGACGCACTAAACGAAAATTCTAATTTACGAGATCTTCTCGCACGCCTTCAGGAGGAGAACCTTGCTCTTAAGCAAGCCCAATTCACATTTTCAATGCCGAAACCAATCGATCATTCACAGGCTTCTTCATCAGCATCACCTCCGAACGTCCAAGCACCATTTAGCTTCTTTGGCTCCCCTCCAGCAGTTCCACACCCCACTCCCCCCACATTACGCACCACCTCCCCCAAGCCATTTAGCGACATTGATTGGAGTTCATTGACAACGTTCGATCCCACATTACTCAATGCAATGGATGATATTCCTTCAGGTCCAATGCAAGTTGATTCTTCGAATTCACCATATGGCCAATATGCCCTGCCAGCTCCCAACCAGTACAAGACTCTCGCCACTAATACATTCTTCATGTCGTTCGCCGACACCGATTCCAGTTCATTCAATAATGGTCCTATCAGCAACGAGACCGTTAATAACACCTCTAACGGTTTGAATCAATTCCCGTTCAATTTCCCTTCACCTTCGAATTCCTGGAACAGCACAAGAAATGGCCAATCCCAAACAGAATTCTCACAATCTTCAGCTCATTCCGACTACATGCAAAACCACAGCCTAGACGAGCTTTTCGGCGGGACGTTCATGAACGGCCAAGGATCTGTTGACTTTGGCACGCTGATGAAGAGTCCGCCCGCACCCACCGTAAGTCCCGTGACACACGCAAACGGGAACGGGAACGCGCAATCACCATCCAGTAGTATATCCTCACAAAACTCCGTGGCTTCCCCCCTTTCCGCACATCCCATCCCATCACCATCGTCGGCTAGCACGTCAAACGGTCAAAGTCCATTTAGCTGGACGATGTCCCGACAAGACGCCGAAAGTCCACCTTCGGCTTCCGAGTCGTCATCTAATGTAAATCCCGGGGGGTCCATCATATCGAGAGAGGATATCGCCAAGCATATAGCTGCATCCGGTGACTCACCGTTTACGAGTCCACCATTCTCACAGCCTGCGCTGCGCAAGACAAGCGATTTCTCTCAAGGTGGGAGTATGATCTCTTGCGAGGGCTCACAATTTCCGAAGACGAAAGAGAGTCCGGCCAATATCGATGTTCTGAAAGCGTGGCAGACGATCAGGTCGCATCCTCAGTTCAAGGTCGGCGTCTAATCGTTTGGTGGGATTGGCTTTTGTTGATTCAAATTCTTTAGGACGCCGACATCAATCACCTATGTACGGAGTTCACAAAGAAGGCACGATGTGACGGGACAAAGGTTGTTTTAGAGCCAGAGGGTGTGCATCATATCTTGGAGACATTCAAAGCAAAGTCGTTGGCTCAGCAGCAGCAAACGTCTCTCAGTTAATCGAGCTAGCACACGGATTCCCATTTGTATTATGCATCGCTAGATCATCATTTATCCTGCTTTCTCACATTTCGTTCTTGCGTTTTGCTATATTTTTCTATGTAGTATTTCCTGACTATTGGCGTGGGGAGTGGTACATAATCGTCCGGCTTATTGTACAATGTGCAGTCTCGGGTTGTTAAATGAAAGCCTTCGCTTGTAGATGTCAAATACAAGTCTCAATGATTCGCCGTGCGTGCCTTCTTCCTGGACACATGTCAGTGCGAGTATCAGCGGTGAGAGAAAGACTCAAACTCACGAAATCATGTTCGCATGTCTGGTCCAGAATCATTAAAGGAAAGGTTTCGCTTGTAGATTCCAGATACGAGCATACTCTCCCCCTTTCCCCAACAGTTCATCGTGCGTGCCTTGTTCCTGGACGGATTCGTCCATGTACCTGCGAACCATGTCAGTACGAGTTTTGGCATTCAATATTCAAGAAAGATCAAAACTCACAAAATGAGATCCGCATGTCGGGTGAGGTTCCCGAACCGGTGAGTGGAGAATATCATGGTCTTGGTACCCTTCAACTTTCGCAGATTCTCGAAGAGATCTAATTCCAGCAGGTGTAAGGTTCTCAAACTTAACTCAGAAACAGGGAAACACACCATTTTCAGCTGTAGGGTCCAAGGAAGCGCTCGGTTCGTCAAATAACAGCATACCAGCGGAAGTTTCTTTATCGGTAACCAAGGAACGCATGAATGTGCGTGAACTAGTCAAACAATTGGTAAATAGTCAGTACCGGCACCCGAGAGCCCAAAGCATGGTCACGTACACTGCAAGCCGCTGGTTTTGCCCACCGCTGAGGTCTGAAACGTTGGACGTACGGAGACCCCCCACATTACGCACATCAGAGTAGTCAATGGCAACGCCTTCAGGGGAGTCCGCGTAGTAGTCATCTACAGGGCGATCAATGTAGGTGTCGAATCCCTCTGGGAGCTCCTCGATGAAGTCTCGTGAGCCACCCATCTTGGCGGCTTCGCGGATTTTGTCATAATCTTGTGCGAGGCCGGGATTGCCAAGTCCAATGTTCTCGCGTATCTGAGTATGCTTAGGTATATTGCGCTTCTTAATTGTGTAAAGATTAGACTCACCGAGAGGGGGAAGTGTGTGTAGTCCTGGAAGAGGATGGATATGGCAGCACGGAGGTCAGCAAGTCTAAGGGTTTTGATGTCGCGGTTATCGATAAGAATCGTACCCTCTGTCGGGTCATAGATGCGGGAGATGAGTTTCAAAATTGTACTTTTTCCAGAGCCATTCCCTCCGACAATTACCTGTGGTCACAGTTATAAAGAGGATAGCAAAAGTGGAGGGACTTACGCAAAGCTGACTAGCTTCAATCCTGAATGAAACATTCCGGAGAGCATACCTCTCTTTATCAGGGTACTGGAACGATACATTCCTAAAACACCATATGCCTCAGAAACGCCTACATGAAGTAGCGAATAGTGGAGGTACCTGAACTCAACAGAAATACCACTACTGAGGGACTGCTGGTTCTCGGGGAACCGTTCTGTGCCATCCACCACTTTGTTCCGCACGTTCTTGAGCTCATACATATTGCGTACGCCGGCAAATGCTGCAGCAAGATGAAACAATCCAGACTGCGAGACGTGTGTCGAAATGAATGAATTAGATGTATGTCCAATTAGCGCGAGTGATATAAAAGAGAGGGGGACCGTCGTTGGCTTTCGCACGACGCTCAGCATAAAAGCGATCTGGTTCATTTGGTCAGCTTTATCAACTGCCCTGTCAATCTTGCCTACCTCAGGCAGCTCGTGCATTGTTTCACGGAGGAAAGAGCTGATGCTCGGGAATGGTCTCATAGAATGAGCTTCATACGCTTCGTCAAAGTCAGCCGCACCGTCGCCGACGCGCTGGGCGGATTCGCGAAATTCTGGCTCGTGATAAGTACGTCAAATGGGGTTGTCTTGGACAGTATGTCGACATACGTGAAGCAATATATTCGCCGAGGTTACCTGCGACAATCTCCTTGCGGTGTGAATAGTCATAACCGAGCATACTCAAGCCTTGCATGCGAATATAATCATTATTGGTGGTGGTCGCGGCCCAAACTACATGAATTCATGGCTCAGATGAGTCTACAGAGCGTCGATTGCTCACCTACCCCCCATACCAGGGAAGGTGTCCCTCGATGGTTGTGTCATATACCAGCCAAGCATAGATTGCGAGAAGCCAAGAATCACAAGAAGTGGTCCATCCTGCTGCCTCCGCAAGACTGTAAACAGGATAAAAAGCTGAGAGAGCATACTAGTCGTCGTCGTTGCGAGGCTCGCCAACCTCCGAAAAACTTCCCATGCAGGGCTGATGCCCATGGTCCTTTGATTCGTCGCAGAATTGAATTGCTTCTGTACAGCCGAGTCTGTAAAGGTAGGTATGTCGAGGCGGACTACCGAGTGGAAGATGTCACTAGCGTAAAATTGTTTGATGGACATGTTTATGGGGATTTCGATGCGTCGTTGGATATGTCCGAGAAGGTGCGACGCGACTGCGCATGCAACACGGCCTACCGCCACATGAATGACCACTGTTGTGTCGACAGTAGGTGTCTCCATCATAGTCTCCACCTATGTTCAAGATGAGTGTGAAATAAAAATGAGAACAACGATAGCACTACAAGTCGGAGTAATTGACCATCGTACCTGCACAAACGTTATGAGTATACAGGGAATCACCTAAATCTTTGTGACATACCACAGGGAAACAGCGGGTATGAGGGAGTCTAAGACTCGCACTACCAAGAATGCGGGAATAAGCATCCGGTTTCGTCTGATGTTGAGTATTTCCTTGAACATGCGGACCACGTAGGGCGTATCATTGCGTATCTGGACAAATGTCTTCAATATCGATAAATCTGATCTGCGTGGCAACCCGTGTCCACGTTTCTCATAGAGGTCCCATATACCGATGCGAGTGTGCGTGATGGGGAGGAGGTCTGACTGCCTTGGACTTGTTGCCATTGATATCTTTTCAAATGTCTGACTCTGGTGGGAGAACAGAAGTGAGTTGAAGAATTATATGTAGTGGTTTAAGAGGAGGGCACTAGGCAAATCCTGCAAAGGAGTTCATGGTATCCCGGGCCTGTTATCAGTCGGATCTTACTCGTTACTTCAAACCCTGAATTGACCACCTGACCTTCCCAATAAGTCAGCCTTACTATACTGTGGCATAGAGTCTGGGGTCTTTTCGTTGTGAATGTCAGGACTCGGTGATGTCGATGAGGGGGCCTTGAGCGCTTGAGGACCTATAATTACCCCAACGTTACTCAAGTACTCATTTCTCAAATCATTTAATCACACCCAATCGAGCATTGGAAGACCAAATATATGCCATATTATAGAGACAGCTCCGGTCTTCCCGTATCATAGACGATAGCCTCATAGCTGTGCGTATGTGGAGCAGGATAAGACGTCGAGTGCCGCACCTGTAGCTCGAGATACCCACAGTACTAGTGCCCATCATCCGTGTTCAACACCATCGAGCTCCACCACAATGGAAGAAGAATCTATCACTATAATCGACGCGCCTAATCGAATATATGAAAATACCGATACCGTACTTGCGGTCGCAGTCTTTCCTGATCAACGACATATGGTGACAGGCTCGGCAGACAAGATACTTCGTCTGTGGAACTTGGAAAATGGCATTAATGTATTGAAGAAGATGGAGGGGCATCGTGGCTTGGTGCGGGCAGTGGCAGTATCACAAGACAGAAAGTTGATAGCAAGCGCCGACCATGGAGATATCATCATCTGGAATAGAGATACTGGCGAATCTCTCACCCCTACTAGTACACCCATCAAAGCCCACCCCTCTGACTCATACATCCGCTCGTTGGACTTTTCGCCGGATGGCAAAATGTTAGTGTCTGGTTCATCAGACCATATGACGAAGTTGTGGGACACAGAGACGTGGCTGCAACAAGGGAATCCAATCAACTGTAATGCCGCAGTTTATAGCGTTCGCTATTCACCATCAGGCGAACTACTTGCCATTGCGACAACCTCTGATATCCAAATTTGGAATTTGGGGACGAGGGAATGCAAAGCAACCTTCAAGGAACACATGCACAACGTCTACGTAGGAACCAGTTTGCCACTCACCTGGAAGCCCGATGGTACAGGGCTTCTCTCAGGTGGCTGTAGACCGGATCCAACCATACGGGAATGGGATGTATCTCTATCTACCCCTGGGCAGCAGGTCGGCGATCCTTGGAAAGGCCATCGTCACGACATCAACGCCATTGCCATGAACTCTGATGGTACGCTGGTCGCCTCCGCGTCTACAGATCATGATATTCGCCTCTGGCGGCTCTGGGATCGAAAAACCATCGCTATATTCCGACACTCCAGCAGCCAGGTGCACTGTGTTACATTCACTGCAGATGGCAAACACATCCTCAGTGGAGGTGACGACAAGAAGGTCTCAGAGTGGTCAATACCCGAGCACGCTTTGTGTGATGTTAAGGCATGTGTTTATTCTTGATTTATGACTTAATGTGACCTTCTCCATGCAGATCCTCACTATAAACCCATGCATGAAAAGAAACTTGTCTGCAGCTGAAGAACAGCTAACAAGAGAGATCGATGCTGATGCCAACAACTACAACTCGTACGCCAATCGCTCATTTGTCATGGCGCGAAAGCATGACTGGGGCCGTGCGCTAGATGATGCTTCCAAGGTTAGACTGACTCACCTATATTTGCTCGCATAACGAAAGCTGATTTTGGTCATGACACAGTCCCTCAGTATTCAACCCTCGCTGACAGGCTATATCTCCAAGGGCATTGCCCTCGGCGGGAAAAAGCAGGTCTGGGACGCGATCAGAGCATTTGATCTTGCGTCTATGTTCACAAACGGAGATCTGAATGCCAATCATCTCCTTCTGTTGATCAAGGTAGGTTTAATGATTCTTATATACTCCATGCTTCATTGTTGTTTTCAGGCTGTCGCACTGTTTAATGCAGATCAACATAATGAGGCACTTCTGCGCGTCCAAGAGCTGGCTACAGCTTGTCCCAGTGCCGATACTCGTGCGTGTTCGATTGTGGAAGTGAGTAAAATGCTCCATCAAGCTCAGGCCCGCGCATTGGCACTGATTTTTTGGAACTTCGCACACCAGGCATATCTGCATCTTCGGCTCGGAATCAATGCATCGGATAATGCGCGTCACGATAAGGCTGTCGACCACTTCACTGCTGCTATCAACGCTAGCGGTTCCTCAACTAAGTTCGCCATTTATTCCAAATATGATGACTTTGTCATGGTACGTTGATAAGACACAACCGAAAACATTTTTCATGATCAATTACATACTTTGTACAGCTCTTCGGGTGGGACCTCCAGTCCTTGTGGCAGACTGCAAACCAAAAACGGTGTTTTTCACTCCTTCAGGCAAATAAACTCGAACAAGCCCTCGAGGCACACCAATACATGATCGACAACGGTGATGAGAGCACAAAGGCCAACTGCCTTTATTGGTCCAGTGGCAAGTTTCCTGTAATGTCAATCAGGCTACAATCCTCACCCCCATTCTGCACAGCTTTCAAGCGCCAGTGTGGCGACCGCTATGCTCATAGCGGAGATACCGCATTCACAGCGAGAAATTATGACGATGCTATTTACCAATATTCGGCGGCAATCGATCTGGGCGCCGTAAGCGATCCCATCTTGGCAAAGCGGAGTGAGGCTTTGTTGGAAAAAATGCGTTGGGAAGATGCGCTTCTCGATGCACAAAGAGTGCGGAGGCATTTGTTGTATTGTGATCAAACACTCATTTTTGTGATACATAGGTTATCGAACTCAACCCTTCGTCGTATATTGGATACAAGTTGAAGTATGCAGCGCTTCGCGGCTTAAAACGCTTTAGTGAAGCCATCGATGCCTTCGAAACCATGGGCACCACTTCTGGACTGGAAATACGAAGTAAGTCCCAAATGACCTACCTATCAACAAGCTTGACTCTTTCTCCAGAGTTGCACCAAAATTATCTTGGTCAATCGGAAGCAAAAAAAGCCATTCGAATGGTTATTAACGATCAATTAGAAAACGCGCCGCTTCGTTTAATCAACACCACCACTGGGGTCTTATGTGATCGAGGTGTGCAGTTAGACATCTTCAGCGCGAGCCCGGAGTACATGGAACTCTTGTTATCCACAATGGAACGTGCAGAACATCGAACGGAGCACATCAAAGAAGTGGTAGAGCAGTACTTCCGTTGTGTCACGCTATCGCATAGGTGGGAAGGGAAAGAGCAGACACTGCGCGAAATCCTGGACAAGACCGTATACAGTCTTGATCCAGTTGGAACTGTTATGAAGTTGCAGAAGTTCTGCGAAGTCGTTCGTGATGCGGGGTATCACTGGGCGTGGATGGACACGTGCTGCATCGACAAACAGAACAATGTGGAACTTGAAGAATCACTCAATTCCATGTTTATCTGGTATCGCCACTCAGCACTTACGATCGTGTACCTGTCGGATGTTCACGAGTCTGGCGCACTGGAAAAGAGCGATTGGAACAGGCGAGGATGGACGGTTCAAGAATTACTGGCTCCCAGAGTCATTCTTTTTTATCAGAAGGATTGGACACCATATCTTGGCGACCACTCTCTCAACCATAAAAAGTCCGCTGCTATCATGCAGGAGTTAGAGGTTGCGACAGGTATAGATCAAGCGTCCCTCACCAACTTCCATCCAACCATGACAAACGCCCGAGAGAAACTCAAATGGGCGTCGACGCGTATCACTACGCGGAAGGAAGACATTGCGTACTCACTGTTTGGTATCTTTGGCGCCCGCCTATCTGTCCGTTATGGCGAGAAGGAGCAATTCGCGCTCGGGCGACTCTTACAGGAGATCGTGGCTGAGTCGGGTGACATTACTGCCCTTGACTGGGTCGGAAAATCATCGAAGTTCAATAGTTGTCTGCCAGCTGATATCACCTCATACGAATACTCGCCATACAAGCCACCGCATCTTTCTGAAGATGAAATTCAGACATTGGTCTCGTCACTGCGAGATGTCGTGTCTGTAGATTCCGCTTCGAAACTTTACACCCTGCTTAGCAAACAGCCCTCTCCTCGTTTCGCGTACCGCCGGCTGCATCTACCCTGCATGGTATTCCGTGTCACAGACATCAGACAGAGCCACCCTCGCGATGAACAGTCATATTTCACGTACGAAGTCAAGGCAGATGGGCTACGTGATCTCTCAATAAAAACAAAGGAGAAGCTCAAGGAGTTTTGGCCGGAACGACACATACGGACGGAGGTATTCCTTGTCCGTCCGTGGAACCGTGATTTCCTCAAGCTGCCTGCGTTGGCAGACGAAACGCAGAGCGTTGAGGATGCATCCGATCCCCAGTCTGCATTGCCAGATCTGTCCGGCGGGTTTCCTGGAGAAAAAGGAACGATTGATCTAGATTCTTACTCACAAGCGTTGCGATTGATTGTTCGCCTTCAGCAGCAATTCAATGCTTTGTTGCTATATGAGCAGCAGATCGGAGAATATAAGAGGACCGCATCGGATCGTGATATCATTGCGCACGTTACAGAAATGCAGAACATGATGGACGTGAGGACACTAGAGATATTGTAGATTCTGAGGGACAGATCATCCTTCAAGTTGACAGCGCATGTACACTGATGTAATTCTCCTATCGTATTCTGGCTCGCGACATGTCTATGAAATATACATATCATATGTGCATCGTTGACAGCAATGAATGCACCTGATAATCAGGCCTGGATTATCTTCATTTGGTGCGCCAACGTGAACTTAAGTAGGGTCGTTGGCATTTAAGTACATTCTCAATGATCTGCCGTGCGTGCCTTCAAGCTTCCTGGACACACGTCAGCGCAAGTATTGGCGCTGAGCGAACTGCTCAAACTCACGAAATGTTTGCATCTTTGGTCCCGCTCATTAAAGAAAAGGTTTTGCTTGTAAATTCCAGATACCAGTGTAATTTCTCACATTTTGTTTTCGCGATTTGCTATTTTTCTAAGTAGTATTTCGTGACTATTGCATTGCCGCGGTGTAGTGGTATATATGGCAATCCGGCTTATTGTACTTACAATGAATGGTCTCAGGTTGTTAAATAAAAGCCTTCACTTGTAGATCCTAAATACCAGTCTCTCAATAATTCGCCGTATGCTTTCTTCCTGGACACACGTTAGCGAAAGTATCGGCGCTGAGAGAAAGACTCAAACTCACAAAATGTTTGTATCTCTGGCCCCGACTCATTAGAGGAAATCCATCGCTTGTAGATTCCAGATACGAGCATACTCTCCCCCTTTCCTCATCAGTTCATCGTGCGTGCCTTGTTCGTGGAGGGATCCGTCCATGTACCTGCAAGCCATGTCAGCACGAGCATTGGCATTCAATATTCAAGAAAGAAAGACCAAAACTCACAAAATGAGATCCGCATGTCGGGTAAGTTTCGCGAACCGGTGAGTGGAGAATATCAAGGTCTTGCTGCCCCTCAACTTTTGCAGGCGCTCGAAGAGAGCTGATTCCGGTAGTAACCAGTTCAATAGTCATACTTGGCTTAGAAACGGAGCAGCGTACTATGTTCGGCTGTAGGGTCTAGGGAGGCACTCGGCTCGTCGAATAACAGCATGCCAGTGGAAGGCTCTGTCTCAGTAGGTAATGAGCGCATCAATGTGCGGGAGCTAGTCAAGCAATTAGCACTGGCATCCAAGAGGTCAAGAGATGTTCGCGTACACTGCGAGCCGCTGCATCTGCCCGCCACTAAGAGGTATATAGGAGTTGCTACGAAAATTCCCAACGCGATGCACAAGGGACAAGTCATCTCGGAGGCACTCCGAGTCGGGCGGCATAAAGGGCCCAATGTTATCATAGTAGTTTTCACGGTATTGATCGAGGCGGGTGTCAAATCCATCAGGCAGGTCGTCGATGAACTCTTCTGCGCCGCCGAGACGGGCGGCTTCGTGGATCTTCTCGTCATCATTTGCGAACGCGGGTTGCCAAGTCCGATGTTCTCACGTATCTACGCGTGCATTACTAAGTACATTGCTGATAGGGTACTTCTGCGGGAACGACGCTTACGGGGACTGGGAAGTGGGTGTAGTCCTGGAAGAGGATGGACATGGCGTCCCGCAGGTCAGCTAGTTTGAGGGTTTTGATGTCCTGGTCGTTGATGAGGATGGTGCCGTCTGTCGGGTCATAAAGACGGGAGATCAGTTTCAAAATCGTACTCTTTCCAGAGCCGTTCACTCCCATAATGACCTGTGATCACGGTCAGAGAAGAGCACCGCGAAAGGAGTAGGACTCACGCAAAGTTGACCAGCTTCGACCTTGAACGAAACATTCCGAAAAGCACACTTCTCGCTACCAGGGTACTGAAATGTCACATTCCTGGTATACATGTTTCAGAAACGGCTACATGAAGTCACCAATAATCATGGTACCTGAACTCGATAGAAATGCCATTCCTGAGAGACTGCTTGTCCTCGGGGAATGGTTTTGTGCCATCGACTACCTCGTCAGCACCTTATCTGCTAATTCATACATGGCGCGTATAGAAGGAATTTTCCCTGCAAGAGAGGAATGCGGGCTGGAGGGCGACTTGGAGAAGGGTGAGGAACTGAAAGAAGCTTGATACATCAGTATGAGCGACACAAAATAGAGGGGTGCGGCCATTGGTTCTTGCACGACGCGCAGAGCGAAGAGGATCTGGTTGACTTGGTCAGCTTCCTCGACTCCTAGGTCAATTCCGAGTACCTGAGGTAACACGTGTATCATTTCTCTCAAGATGAATACCACGTTCAGACCAGAATGGGTTCGTGCCACTCCTGAAAAATTAACTGCATCATCACCAATGCGCCGGGAGGATTCGCAGAATTCTGGTCTCAAGATTGTCAAACTAAGGTTGCCCTTGTAAGGTGCATCGACGTACGTGCAGCGACACATTCGCCGAGGTTGCCTGCAACAAGCTCCTGGCGGTATTCATGGTCGAGAACGAGCCGCTCTAGGGCTCTCATACGAAGGAAATCTTTGTTGGTAGTTTTTGCAGCCCGAACTTTTGCAGCTCAGACAGATGCGGACACCATCAACTGTTAACTCACCTAAGGGTCTGACCGCTACATTTTGTGTGCCATCCCAGCTAAGTATAGATTGGGAAAAGCTGAGAATTGCAAGAAGTATAACATCCTGTTGCTTCCGCAGGACTGTCACTAGAACCAATAGCTGAGACAGTAGACGGACAACCATCATTGTAATGTTTGTTGACATCTCGACAATTTCGCATTGTAAGGTAAAACGGGAATCGGGGAGCCTGCCATTTATTACATCCAAGGTACGTGTTCTACCATGGGTGGGCACGTCAAGGCAAGCAAGGGAGCGAAATACGCGCTCAGTGTTAACTCGTCTGATGGAAGTGTCCATGGAGCGAATTATACGACTTCGGGCATATTTGAGAAGGCGCATCGTGATTGTGCATGCAAGATATACTACTGCAACATCAACGAGCATCGACGTGTCCACAGTACGCGTCTCCATTGCGGTCTCTACCTGGGTGTGAGATAAGCGGGGAGTGCAGATGGAAGCAAAAGAGAGCCCTACAAGGCTAAGTAGTTGTCCAGTGTGCCTGCACAAAAGACTTATGAAAGTACAGTTGCTAATAGATATGCGACATACCATAGGGAAAAGGCGGGTATAAGGGCGCCCAAGAGTTCCACTACTAGGTATGCGGATATAAGAATAAAACATCGTGGGATGCTGTACATATCCTTCGACATGCGCACAACATAGGACATATCCTGGAGCATCTGGGCATATGTCTTCAATATCGATAAGCCTGGTATGCGGATCTGGAGCCTCGAATGCCATGGTTTGCGTGCCTCGTAGACGTCCCATATACCAATGCGCGTGTGCTTGACGCGGCGAACATCCTCAGGCTTGAGGTCCGATTCGGAGTGTGTTGACATTCGTCTCTTTTTCCCGATGGTGGAAGAAAGTCTGAGACATGTTCTATTCGCATTACTTGAGTCAAGCGTTAGGCAAACCCCGAAATACACTAAACGTTTTCAGAGCCACCCAAATTTTTACTTTGAACGCATGTCACACTCGTATCTCCACCAATCAGAGCTCAAAACCAGAAGGTCGCAAGAGGTCGTAATCAAGTCGTAATAGCTTCGAACCAGAATACTACTTGGACAAAATGGTGTTGATTTTCACAGAAACCTGCGTGCAACAGAAATTCGACTCGGAGTTCCAGGTACACCAAGAAAGGCAAAAAGTAAATGGTCCCGGGCCCTGGACCACTATTTTTCTTCTGGAACTTGATGATCGGGATTCGGGTGAGAGTTATCCTTGGCGAGCGCCGAATCACCCTCAGCCACAGTTAGAATCACAGTACTAGATCACGGTTTCGATCACGAATTTTCGCAGTGCAAGGCGGGGTATTAGGCAGATCAATGATGTGCAGTCGCCGTGGGCCGGTGGCCAGGCTCTCGAGCCTTGAATCTTTCTGAGGCATGGTTGGTCGAGACTCGACGGTTGGTTTGATGGAGTGGTGGGGGAAAACCTCGAATCTTCTTGAGGCCTGGCTGGTCGGACGGTTGGTCGGACGCAGTCGTGCGCAGGGAAATCCCGCGCAAGCCAACTCAAACACCTATTGCGAGTTAGTAGTTAACATGCCATGTTCCTTAAGTAAGTAATCGCGTGCACCAAACAAATGTTCGGTCACGTCATCCCGCCTGAACCCAAAACATGAGAATGACAACGAGTCACGACTCTATCAAAGTCAATTCCGTCTGCACTATACAACGCATGCTTTACTCTACAGTTCGTCGCAACGGTAGAAGACACATACTAGTGCTATGCTCAAGGTCCGGGAAAATAAAAATAACAAGTCGGGAATGGTTCCGAGTCGGGTACGCAACGTCAGTGCGATAAATTATAATACACAGCACAACGGCTTGACATGGGGATGCAAGCAAACTCCGTAGAAGTAAATATGACAGCATAGTAATCCTAGTGACCGTTACTGGCGCCGTACCTCGTAACGAAGTGTTACAGCTTGCTTGGGTGGACACACCTTGAACAACTGATTTTCTACCTGTTCTGGAACTCTTCGTACCGGTTCTCCCCCATCAGTAACAATATGAATGTCGAATTGCGATAGAAGGAGGATGACGATAACCTTCATGAGCATTTGTGCAGCTCTTCTCCCAGCGCACATATGACGACCAGCACCCCATCCCACGAACGTAGTTCCATGTCGTCGCCGCTCTTGAATCGCATCTGCTGAAAAGTGCTCCGGGTTGAATTCCTGCGGTGTCGAATAGAATACAGCATTATAATGAAGGTCGGCGGTTGGGAACATGACATAGGTTCCGCGTGGTATGTGTTTTTGGTCCACGAACATGTCTTCTACACTTCTTCTAATGAATGGTCCTTTGAAAAGCATGCGCAACGTTTCGGAAATGCAGATATCGAAGAGCGGCATCTGCGTTTCTATGGAATTCATTGAAACCAAGGGTCTGCCATCGTCGCGTCCAGAGGTGTGCGAGTCTTTGTACAACTGTCTCGCTTCGTTCTCGACGAGTACTTTCCACTCCGGGTTGGCTTCTAGATGAAGGAGCAAATAGGTGATCACGTTTCCGGTGTTGCCAATTGCAGCAAATAGCATGGTAGCGAGCATCTACGGTAGAACAGTTATGTTGTGAGTTATAGAGATATGGATATGTAAGTGACTGACCACAGTGGTTTTGGTAGAGGAAAGACCTTTGTCTATCATGGCCTGCAGTGGGTCGTCTTCACGACGATCTTTCCTCGAAAGAATAACTGCAGAAATCATGCGATGTAATTGCACCCCGGCAAGCATCCTCCTAAATCTGGCTGGAGTCGGGAACCAAGGAACTATGAGGGCATTATGGTCTGAGCCTTCTTCAAGCCGCTTGAAAATGCTGATCAATGCATGAATTTTCTTCGGGTCCTCAGAGAACTCGCGGCACATCGTCATTCGTGCAGCCAGGGTAAAAACAATCTGGGGATGCTTTCGATCACCAGTGACATTTACTGTGAGAGACTGAAGCTACCTCGTGGAGGCTCTTGGAAATATCTTTTGCTCCGTGATTTCCCCACATGTCGAATGTTCGCAAAGCATCTTCCACCATCGATGGTAACACTATGAACGATTAGATTCTATATACGAGGGAACAGAACTGCAACTTACAACGTTCCAATACATCAGGGCGCGTACATGTCGCTATCACGCTTGCCATGTTCTCGTCTCTGATGGTCTCGAGTAATGGAATCTGTACGAACTTCCGTAAGGATGAAAGTCAGTATGATTTATAGATATTACTCCCCAATAATATATATCCAGCCATGAAATCAAGGCCTGTGAAGACGATCATGAGTCGACAGTAAATAATTCGCGCAAAGAGGTGAACCTTTTGAATAGAATGCGTTTCTTCCAGTAACCCCCCGCAAGACTACAACCGTACTCTGTTGTTTTTCGGTGCCATTGTGAGCTGCGACGGAACGAATAAATGGGAACACTTACATTAAAAATGCGAAAAGAGAAAATGGAATTTCATAGAATCTATCATAAATTGCGATGGATTCATGAAAAAGCTAGCGCTTCCGATATACCAGATGGCCGGTTGACTAGGGATATCGGAAGATGGCAAATGTCCATGGCCATCTGCTCCGGGGCTAAAGTATAATAACAAGATCACCAGTAAGGCGAGGGGGATGATGGCTAGTAGTGCAATCATACGAAGTCAAGTGAGTGCTCGTCAAGAATTCAAGGGTGTCACCCAGACAATGATAATCAGAGCGAGTTTTGATGCATCTTATAAACAAATGCCATTTAATTCATCGATAAGTGTGCACAGATGCGAATGGACTAGTAAACGGTCATCAAAGCTTTGATTGGTTACGAACTTGAAGCGTTGAACATTCGTTGGTGGAGCGAATCGGACCTCCCTTCCTGTGACTGACTCCTGGCAACGACTCGATGATGAATATTCCTATTGAGTTAGTGATTAATGGACTGCCAGAACTTATTTGTGCCTACCAGTGGCTATTTCGAGATATCATAAAGCTCAGGGGTGTATTGAAATACCGACTCGGAGTTAACGTTCAACGTTTGATGCGGCTTGAGTGACCGCGTAGGGAAACAACTGCACAGCTGCATTGTCACATCAAGTCACAGACTTCTCGCACAAATGAAATCACCCTAGTAAGCCAGACTCAAGATGTAAGGCCATGTATGTATACGGGAATGCCAAGCATGAGTGGCATGTACGTGGCACATCATGATCGTTGGGTGAGCTTTTTCTTCCAAGCATCAACGTTTCACCATAAGCATTCCCATTGCGGGGTGACAAAGTAGTTAATTTGTGTATATTGAGATATGGTCATCGGGAATATAGTTGACGATGCTTGAAAACCTGCAGCTTTTTGCTCTTCGAAATGTTACGATACACTGGGTCGCTACAATATTTCTAGTGACCTAACGTCCACCGTGCATGAATAGAAGTCATGTCTTTGACTTGTGCAATGATATCCTGATCCGATGCGATTCTTATATCTCCTCCGCCACGTTGCTGCATTAGCAAAATGCACTGAACTGCTGCCCAAGGCGAACAATCAATCGCAAATCTCGTGAGTAAGAGTCCACATCAACCGGCCCCTTTTCGTTCTGTGAAGCGGACTGGGGAACG
>NW_024541517.1:0-23970 GCF_016758755.1 Suillus discolor | reverse complement strand
CAGATATTGAACTTCAAGTGTCTGTGGTCCATGCGGTCATCGAGTGGCTCAAGTTTGCATGCCAGACTGCTGTGGTGAGATCAATTCAGCACTGACAGAATCCAGCACTCACCCATCTATTAGTTAAGCTTGTAGCAGCCGCCACTGTAGAGTTATTGCTCAATCATCCAGCGAGAAATGAATCTTTCCGTGCCATGATTCGTCAAGTTATTATGGAGGAAGCAGAACAGGATTACAATGCACGACTTCAAGCATATGAGGCAGCTGTAGCCGCAGCCACTGAAAGCACTAACACCATGACAAATGTTGATTTGACAGAAGACTCCGCCACGATGAGTGATCATGTATGTCAAATCTTACCAAATATATCGAAACATTTGTTGAATGTCCTGTTCCTTCAAATTCAGTGTTTGTCACTAGCATCGAGACTCAGTTAGTTACACTTTGTATTTCTCGCTTACATAATGAAACTTCTGCGTTGTGTCTATGATGTTGTGTGTTAGTGCTCGTTCACCAGAAAATCAACACTAACTTGAAACCTTCGTTATCTGCAGACATGCTTGACATTGGTCTGAGTATGTTATTGATTTGATGAGCTCGCTCTGAGTCCAATACTGTGCGTTGTGAATGTACTTACTAAGTAGTTGTTATACGTAATCAATGAAGTTGCATTGAAGACATATTGCATGGCTTGTGTTAACTCAGTCCTCGTAAAAATGAACAATATATCAATGTTCCTTGCCATGTACCTTCATTAACTGACACTGGTTAGTTCGTGATGTGCCTATGAGAAACTGTGTGTTGTGAACGCACGATCAGACTCACGCACTAACTTTTGCCTCTGGACAGTCGACTTGCCGGATGCTTCACCAGGTTATGGTCCTACCGTCCAATCAAGATCGCTAAAACATGGGTCAAGTTAGCAGTCCCACCATCAAATCATCAAGATTGGACTGGTATGTAGCTCTGAGTCATTAATTGATAGTAGTTCGTTGATTTGAGCAATCGTCAGTTGCGATCGCATGATCGAATTCGCATCCTGAGCCTTAGACTCGCTGAGTTATGGTCCTACTACCATCAAATCAAGATTGCTGACACACAGGCCTATGTAGCTCAATGCTATTACCCTCTGTCCCATTATCAAACGACATGGACTTGAGGCTTTGAAGCGGACATCTTCAGTGAGATATGATTCATTGTTTCCATTAATGATTGATTGACTTTGCGTTTACATTCAGTTCACGCATACTACGTACATTACTCCTCATCGCAGATCATCGATTTAAGGTAATCAAATTCACTATATAAAGGTGCTGCTTTCGGTTCCTCACACTATGATCTTTTCTCATGGTTTGCCTCACTATTCACCATACTGTTGAAGCCAAACAGCAGGCTGCGCGCGAGAAACGCAAAAGATACTATGAAAGGTAAGTTTAGTTGTTATTATTGGCTCTCTCCCTGCAACTGAAGTATTTAGGCACAGAGACGCCATTTTATTGAGACGTTGTCTCTGTCGCACGAACAACACTCCTTCTGTCACAGCCGAGTCTAACATGAACGACCTATCGGATGATGAGGTTGACTTTGAGGCAATGTACTTTTTTTTTTCAATCATAATTAAATTGTGTCCTTGACGATCTACTGTAGTATCACTTTGTCTGATTGTCTGGGGCTCATACATGATGCAAAGAACAAAGTCCTGGCACTTGTTCCTTCCGGGATACCTACAACATATGTCGAGGGCATCCTCCGCAAATACGCTATGTCGTTACGCACCAGTGTTGCCAGGGACATTGGGATATTCTGGGACGGGCTCAAGCTCGTTGAGCCATATTTGTTGTGGGCACAGCAGGGGCAGGATAAAATTTTTGACATGTGTGGTGTATGTGATGAATGGCGTGCTGCTGACGAGGTTTCCAGATTCATTGGACATCTGGTAGCTATGCTGGAGGATCTTCACAGACTAGCCGTTTGGGGTGACCTCGACGAGGCTTATTTACTTGGGGAAACGATGTACCAGAAGACCTTGGGACTGGAGGCTCCTGGAGTCTAGCCACTTGTTTGTTTTTTTAGAATATACAATACACTTATTGCCATGATCTAAACAGCGAGCACCGAAGAAAATTAGATCTAACAATTGCGTGTTGCATTGACTTGATGTGAGATACAAAAGTAATTCAACGTAATGTGTATCTAAGCGAGCATGAACTCGATGTCTAGCCTAGCGAGCCATCAATCGATAAGTCTATTATGGCCGGTTACGCGTCCTCTTCGATGATGATGCGTTTGCCAGAGTATCGGAGCGACCCTGTTTCTTGCTACCACTGGAAGCCACAGACTTTGACATAGAACGAGTTGCTATGAGCCGATCCAAAACCCACACGACATCGTCAGCAGCATCTTCCCATCGTGAATCTTTGTACCCTTTACCATCTGCACCATCTGCCCACCATTTCAAGGTAGCTACAACCGAGAGCATGCCATTTGCACCTGGTTTGTTGAGGGTGTCCCAGTTGCCGTCATCTGTGCGAGGGAGAATTGCACTTGTTGTAAGTGTCGGGGCCTGACATTTTCTCCACTCCGGTTGAAGCGTGATCCACCAGGACCACCATCGCAACATGAATGCATTGAGATCAGGTATGGTTGGTTTCCCTTTACGTCCACGGGAAATCCACCAGTGGACTTCGACTGGACAATGTTCGCATCCCAAGGCAGCCTTCTCGTTCGCAAAGCCTGACACATCCTCAAGGCATACCAGCTTTTCAAACAACTGGATCACACAAGGAGAGGCCGGGGCGGGATTCATCAACTGTTGGAACAGATTGTTGAACCACGGTGGGCTGGGTGGGAGTGCAGGCAGGCTAAGGGATATGTTGCCATCATGAGAGGCTGTACATAAACCTGAATGACTGATCGCGGCGCACAACAGAAGCATCAATTATGTACCGTTTGCAGTCTTATTTGAGTTGACCATGTGCTTGTCCCGAGTTGTGGTGTCATGATCGTCCACAGCCCCTTCTATGTCCCGTTCAGCAGAGGGCGTCTCATCTATAACGTGATCATCAACAGGCTCGCGAAGACCCTGTCCAAGAATCTCGGCTGTTGTGGTAAAATAATGTTAATACGTCAGCATACTGAGCACTGATACTTACCAGGTGGAGCAGGTGGTTGATCAACAGCCATCCCAGAGTCTTCTCTGAGACGCGGATCAATTGTATTGTCGTTGAAAGTTGGGCGGGCGATGATATCGTCAAGAGGTGGCTCAACGATAACGGTAGATGTGATTGCTAAGAAGATATTGATTTAGTACGCTTGTATAACATATTAAATAACACATTTACCAGGTGGAACAGGAGGACGATCGGTGCTTATCTCGGCATCGTCAATGGGGGTGTCAGCAGTGCTCTCGTCAAGCTGGTCAATTTCTTCTGTGTCATCCAGCATCTCGGATGCACGAGCCGACACTTCAGACGTGCAATCGCTTCGCCTTACGTTGAGTCGTGCGAGAGCTGCCGCTTTGTGGTGTGGATTGAAGTAGGTAACACCATAATGTCCTTTTGGCGGTGAAAATGGTAGTACCTTGTTAGAACGATGATGTTCTTCTTCACTGTCCATGTCTGTAGAGCTTGATGAAGCGGAACCTGAAGATGAGGAAGACGAAGACGAGCTGGAGGATGTGGAAGATGATTCTGATGATGATTTGTCCATCTCAGAAGGTTCGGAAGGCTTGCGTCGAGAAGTACGAGCCCTTTTGGTACCTTTCTGCTTTGATTTTGTTTGGTGTGATCTATATTTGGCCTTTGTCGGTTTATTTGCTTGATGATCTTCCCGATCCTCCTGAGCATCAGATTGATCGCCTTCATCCGTAATGGTGAACAGGTTGTTTAAATTGTCCAGGAGGTGACGAGAATCACAATCCTGTTTACCTGACGATGTTTAGCATATAGTTAGATGATAGAATTTTTTTTTAAAAAACACACTATATGCATGCAATAGGTAGTCTTGAAAATGCTTTGTGACCATCTTAAATTTTGCTTTATCTCAGGTCTGCCAATTGCATGGTTTCAAATTCAGATCAACGCCCTCGTGCATGCTTCCAGTGTGACATTAGTTCTGTGTTGGAACGATATCGACAAACATACCTGACGACAGTGATCTTCCCCTGCTTCTGAGGTTCGGGACCACCAACCAAAAGGGATACATGCATGCCGAGAGTTTCAGACATACCAGAAAGAATCGGTCCAGCAAAAGTTGCCAAGTTATCCAGGGCCCTAGTTTAGTCTTCAATACAGATACAAATCAATAGATTCGAACACTTACACTTGTCTATCGAGAGGAGATGTGGACAGAGGTGCTTCGAGCCGGTTGTTCCACTCTTTGACTGCTGCTTTACCCTCTGCTTGCGCTTTATCCCTCCAATCCCTCTGCTCTTCTTTGGACAGCTTTTTGAAGTGTTTGCGTGTGATCTGGTCGCGAAAGGCTGCCATCTTCTCCTTAGGCAGCCTGGCCTTGCGCCACTTCTTGAGAAAACAAGACTTGACCTCGGTCTCGAAATGGTCTTTGGACCACCGCTGGTGTGCTTGCAAGGCCTTCGGTTTGTGTCGTCGGACACCAGAAAGTTGGCTGAGGAGCCGGGTCCACTCATTGTTCTCCGGCTTGCCGCGGTGGACAAACAACTTCTTCAGGGACTTGGCACGATAATCCAGCCAGCTCGTGATCGCCTACTTGAGGGTTAAGAAGTCTATAGATAAATACATGTATTAATGCTTACCTTTTGCATCGCAAGAACCTTTTGCAATTTTTGTGCGAGTTCGACCAGGGAAAGCGACTCCTCCGGCTCCATTTGCAATGGACCATGTTCCAAGGGCTCATCTGATACCTTCAACTTCCAATGATACTGCTTGAAGTATTCTTGCATGACCTCGTGTGCATAGTCCTTGGCTCGTAACCTTCCTTGATTGACGCGCTCACGGTAAGTAGACAAGTGGCTGTTGAGAAATGCCAGGCGCGAGTTTTTCGCCCAGTTACGAAACAACTTTTCTATGTAGGCATTGGGATCGTCAGTGTTTGGTTCAGGAGCTGGTGTGGGTGTCGCATCTGGGTCGGGCAATGGGCTGGACAATGCCACTACAGGTGGGGCCATGTTGTCTGGTGCCGGATTGCTTGTTCTATAGATAAAGTTATCAGTAAAAACCACTAGAATTAAATCAACTTACTCCATCCGTGAAATATTGAGAGAGAGTCGAGTATAGGTAGTGGAGAACGAAGGTAAGTATTGACCGATTGTGATCAGTCCCACCAGATATGATATATATGTGCATGTATGTATAGTATATATATATCAATATATCTATATGTATTATATATGTATATACCAGGAATATTGGGGGCGGACATTTCAGTGGATGATGGGATGCCTAGAAGGAGGGCCTTAGCCATGAGCGGTACTTGCCAGCATCATTGGTCAAAATGTGCAGTTGGTAGTTGCCGTCGAAAGTGTCTATTCCAAAAGTGGCAACTACCATCTATATTAGGTCTAATACTACAACTACGGCTGTTAGTGCAGCCGTTAGCAAAGCACGTGCAGTAGTAGGCCGAAGATTTGTATTTTTAGTCTGAGTGTTTGTGTGAAAACAGATGATAATTTCGGTCAGGGAAAAAAAAAGATACATGAAAAGTCTCAAGTACTAAGTATATATGATAGTGTGCGAAGCACTGTTCGGGGCCAAGTAGATAGTGGTAACATGTATTAAGGGTCCACAATGCAAGTAATGAGAACATAAGCAATATAGCTTCGGAAATATAGTCAGTCTAATGCAAACAAGATAAAATATGTACCGATGGACAAGCGGAGGACATGGGTAGGACAGAGGAAGGATGCGCAATGGAACCGAAGAAAAGCCAATGCGAGCCGATGCACACACGTGAACTGTGGCCGTCGGCTGACAATAGAAAAGATGTGCACCATGTTAGTGATAGTGCACACTGCGTGAGGACCTGAGGGATACTGCAAAAATAGCCTCTATGAGGCTACAAGGACTCCAAGTCCTACAACAGGACACAGATAGGACAAGTGCACAGGATTTCAGGTCGGCTGATGTGGCCAAAACATCGGGTCTGCTAGTCAAAGTGTCAGGTTACATCAGGTTTGTGTTGGATTGAGTGAGTTAGCATTGGGTTACATCGGGAAGTGGTTAGTGCATGACAGGCATTGGACATGTATTGGGAAATAAGTGAATACAAGCCTAGCGTGAGCTCGAGTGCTACAATGGTGTGTTCATCCTTTGTGCCTAGGTAATATTGTAGGACACAAGGTGAAGCTTCTGCATGGAATAATATTGTTGCTGCTCCAATTTTGTCATTGTGGCCTAAGCCATCAGTGTAGACTTGGATTGTTTTAGTTAGGTGACCATGTGCTGTGGCCACTTCCTCCTATGTCATTGCAATGTTTGGTCTTGAAGGGGTTTTTCATGGAGGGGTGGCATCATGTGGGGATAAGGGTCTTGATGTCATCTGGGATAATAGAAAAGAGGTGAGTGAGTTTATGTAGCAAAGAATGATGGGATGATACATAGTGCTTAGCAACACATTGAACTGGATGATATAATGGGTGGGTTGCTGGGTGAGCAATGAGGCATACAATGGCTCTGTGACAGATATTGGGAAGGGCGAGGGATATGGGGAGGATATTAGCATGGGCTTCAAGTACATCTCCCGCTGAGGTGCTCATGGCTCCGGTGTGGTGACAACAGTCCTGCTGAGTGGAAAGGACAATGTTGGGTCTAGCTATGCCTAGCTGCGATGTCAGAGTAGACAGTGTTCGACCCAAGAGAATCTCTGTCTAGGCTCAGGCTCAAGAGAGAGGGAAAATAAGGAGAGTGAGAGAAAGAGGCACTCCAAGCCAATGACAGAAAACTGAGTTCCAGGAGCTAAATAGTGAGCTGAAGAAGCTACAACTAGGAAAGCTACAACTAGGGAATGCTACTAAATAACCCAATTTAATGGGGAGCGATCAAGAACTCGAAACAGAGGAAACTAGGTAATGACTGTAGAGTCCTAGGTAAAGGTGAAAGATGATTATGTAAGCAGCAAAACTGCGAACCTAATCTAAGGAAAGTGTCAGAAGGAGATACTATGTAAAAACTATCATTTGCAACCCAGGGAGAATCCGAGTGTCACACCGGTCATGGCCAGGGTGGTGATTCTCTGGATGGAGGTTAGTCTTTTGGCTACTCCTATTGAGCCTCTCTAAAGGATGTCAGATTTTTCTCTGAAGGCAGACATGAACCACAAGTCCACAGCATAGGTCATCTTCAGGATTGCAACAGCTTGATAAAGCTGCTGCATGAGGTGTAGCAGTATTCCTTTGGCCATCATGGAGAGGCGACATATCTGATAGACATACACTGTGCCTTTGGCCACAGTATTATCCACCTGGATAGACCATCAGAGTTCCTGGTCTAGGATGACACCAAGGAAGCGATGAGTGGCCGATAGGAGTATGGTCAAGCCTTGGATGATCATGAGAGGGTGGGGCTTGTGTCTATCCATAGAGAAATCCATTAGTGCGAATTTGTTAGTTTTAAAGTGGGAGTTGTGAAGGTGTGACCATTCAAAGCCGCCGCTGGGGCAATCTAGCATGTCAGTGAGCATGGTGTGTATGGTCTCAAAGTCATCTGCTATCACAATGAAGGCCATATCGTCAATGAATGCCAGAGTCAGTTCCTTGAGGGATGCTCTTCCTATTCTGGGCTGTGTGACTTCTATATATAGGATCATGGACAGGGGGTCACCCTGTCCTATACCATTCATGATTGGGATACACTCTGAAGTATATCTATTGAAATGGAGTTGCATGAATCTACCCGTCAGAATCCACTCAGTAAAGTCTACCAATTCGCCGGGGATACATATCATATGCATGTTATGAAGGAGCTGATGAGTGACAGCATTAGGGAATGCCCCCTTGATTCAGGAATAAGACAGAGGCCACTCGGTGGGATTGCCAGGCATCTTTGATAGTAGCTTCTAAGAGGTGCAGGGAGTCGGTACTTGAGTGGCCAGGTCTACCTCTGAAGTGAGTGTTTGGTAGTAGTTGATGATGTTCTAGAATAAAGATTAGTTGCTTGGCGACTACCGCTGTTGGGAGTTTACAGGTAGTGTTGAGGAGGGCGATGGGTCTGTAGGCTTTAGGGGCTGCATAGCTGGGTTTTCTGGGCTTGCGGAGGACTACAGTCATAAATTGGCACCATGGTTCATAATAGGTTTTGTGGGTAAAGACAGTATTGAAGAGGTGGACGAGGTGCAGGACTAGAGTGAGCAAACATCACTTGAATACTATATTACAGATTCTGTTGGATCCTGGCGCTTTGTAGCTACTTAAATTAGCAATAGCTTGATAGATTTGGATCATGGTGAAAGGAGTGTGCGGCACAATAGGTTCTGGGTATATACAGTCTGGGGGTATATGGTTAGTAGCAGGAGAAGGTGGAAAGAAGGCTTCGGCAATTAGTAGACTTTTCTCATGATTAGTAGAGGCTTCAATGGATGAGCTGTCCTGTCGCTTGACAGTGAGAGTGAGAACACGTGTTTTACCTCCATCCTTGTAGTCAGACATGACATGACAATTGGTAGTCCAGATATTGTTGCCTTCCAGGTCTTCGAGCCAGTCTGTCCAGTGTTGTTGCTTTGTGAATGTGATGCAGCCAGTGTATTAATTCTTGAGAGTCTTCAGTTCATTGTGGCATTTGTGAAGCGGCAGTGCCCTCATCTTGTAGGCTAGCTGGCTGAGGCGGTTGACATTCTTGCGCATGATGGTGAGTTCCTGCATCCACCACCTCTTGGAGTGTAGGCAAGGCTTTGAGAGTGGTACTTTTGCTGTGATGGTGGAGGTGATGGCATCAGTTATGTGTCATGCTGCGATCTGAAATTCATCATTAGTGGCTAGTGGTTGAGAAGGATAAGGAGAGAGAAGATTAGTAAGATGCTCATTGAATTGTTCCCAGTTTACTTCTCTCCAATTGCACTGCAGTTCCGTGTCAGTTCAAGGCATTTCTAATTCTAGTATTAGGTGTATGGGGATATGGTCTGTCTTTGAACCTCTGAGTTCTGGTGTGGTAGTGCATGTGATGACTATATCAAGAATTTGTTCCATACCAAAGACATTGTTGGGATATATCCAGTTGCCAGTGCTGGAGGATTGAAGTGTGGGGAGGTCACCTGGAAGGAGTTGTATTATGCCGAAGTCAGCAATAAGATCAATAAGAGGTTTAATGTGAGTATAATTATATAGGTGGTGGTTGCACATTTCCTCCCACATTGGATGGTGCCTATTAAAGTCTTCCATCCAGAGCATGTGATCATTGGTGGTGGGGTGGAGAGTTGTGATGTTGCCTTCAATGAATGTGTCTAGGGTTTCTAACATTGATTGGAATTGACAGTTATTATAAATATTAAAGATTGTGCATTTGCCATAAGGGCCAGATAATTGAAGGAGAGTGATGTCGGAAGGTGGTAGCAGGATCTGTTTCCAACGGTTGGTGTCCAGATGAGTACTGATAAGGGTTATAGTGCAGGTCCATTGTTGAAGGTGGGTGTAATGCTGAGTAGGATAGATGACATGCCAGTGATGGTTTGCTGAGATGTTGTGGAGAAAGTTTATGTGAGGTTCTTGGATGAGGATGATGTCGTATTTGGAGGCATTTGGGTTGTTGAGGAGGGACACTTGGGTGACCATGGAGTTATTGAGGTTCTGTTGCCATATACATAGTCGGATGGTAGGTTCATTGTGGTGTTCAGACATTAGATAGATTGGAAGGTAGGCTGCTAGGGAGGAAAGTAGAAAGGTTAGTAGTGTTAGTGTTTATGGATGGAGAAGAAGAAGAAGAGAAACAATTAATAAGTTCTATGAGGGCTGGAGTTTAAGGACATTGTGGGGATCTTAGTTGATTTGGAGGGTGGGGTCGAGGTTGGAACAGAATGGTAGTTTGCTGGGAGGTAGCATGTTGGGGGGATTGAGTGTGTCGAGTTTGGGGTATGTTAGTGAGAGAGAATGTTGAGGCTGGTTGACGTGTGTCCAGGAGAGTTCCATTGGGAAGTAGGGCATAGAGTATTTTTTATTGATGAGTTTGCAATGTCAAGCAAATTCAGGGCATGATGGGTTCCAGCTGGCATGTTGGTCATTGCAGTAGTTTATGCATCCAGTGGTATTTGGAGCGGTACATTCAGAGGTGCGATGTTGATTGCCACAGGTGCCACATGTGTTGGTGGCTGCAGTGCAGTTCCATGTGATATGCCCATACTTTTGACATTTCGCGTAATGTATAGGTTCGCGTTTGTCCTTCTGGATGGAGATTCATTCGTTGTCAATACATATACCTTCTTTGAGAATGAGGTTTGCTATGTGATGGTCAGCGATGTGAAAGAGAGCAAACACCTTTTGTTGGTGTGGGAATCTGCGGGGGTGGCTTGATCCATCGAGCTGATACTATCAAGTTTACTAGGAGGTTGTTGTCTTGTTCTATTGATCGGAGGAGTGTGTCTTCATGAATCTGGAGCTGTATAGGAAGGTATTCAGCTACTATAGTGAAGGTGCAAGTACGGAACAATACTGCATTATCAAATTGTCCTTTCAATGCTTCCTTGCTTGTTGGTTAATGAAGCCACTCTGCCAGTGATTCTGATTCAAGTTCTACAATAAGGCCTCCATTGTGTAGTGTTAGTACCACTTTGATGTTGCCAACAGGAGTGTCTCTTTTGCATATGTTAGCCAGTGCAGTTTTCAGCTTTGATACTATTGCAGTGTGTGGAGTGTCTGGATGGAAGAGATTGTCTCCAGGCATGGGGTCTAATAGGATTTGATGAGTATGGATGGCTGCATGGCTTACGGCCTTGTCGATTGATGGGGGTAGGTGTGCCACTGTTATGGAGCTATACATCTGAGTTTGATTAGCTGTTGCTGTGTTTGCGATGGGTGGAGTGGCCATGGGCTGGGAGAGGATTTGCTTTGAGATGTTGTTGAGTTGCTCCTGGGTAGTTTCAAGGGATGGAGAGCGGAGCTTGACAATGTTCTGGTAGTCTGCTACTGATGAGTGCAGATCATCTACAGCATTTTCGATACGGTCCGCTGTGATTTGTAGGCTGCTGTCCATTTCATCTCTGTCATTTGCTAGAGCTTTGTTGATTGTTTCTGTTCGGTCTAGAGTGTTAGATAGTTGATCTGAGGTGTGATGGCCCCCACAACATGATTGATTATGTGGGGGGTGAGGTCATCAACAAGCTGTCAGGCTACTTCTGTTGCGGTTTTACATGCTGTGTGTCTTTTGAGGATGAATGCAGCAGCTTGGATGGCTGCTATTACTGGTAGAGGGGTGGTGTCTTGCATCTGGGTTATCTGAAAAAGCACGGAGATCATGTGCATTATGATTAGTGGTTCATCGGGAAGGCTAAGCAAATTTTTGGCAAGGAAGTGCTCTGCGGATTCATAACTGGTCACCGCGCTTGTGAGCACTTCTATGTCACTCTGTAGTAGTAAGGATTTGGAGGATTGACGCGTGGATGGGCCTGTGGTGGTTGGAGTTGTGGATGGCTTGGGTGAACCCGGAATGCCCTTCATACCCTTTGACACAGGCATAAGAATAATTATTGAAATCTATGTAAAATTTAAAGAACTATAGTATATTTGAAAAACACAGAGACGAAAATTAGCATTATTGTAAGCTGCTCTTTAAAGGACAATAGATGAAAAATATAGCATTATCCTTGAAGAAACATAATCAATTTTTGCATCATGTCCCACACACAGAAAATCATTGAAACATGAATTACTTTTTTTCAATGTTTTGACAGACAAAATGAGGGGAAAATTCTATCTTCTCAATCAATGTTTTTTGGATGTTTGGTGAAGGAAAATGGGAAAATGCCTGCAGTGTGTTTGGCTTGACTACTACCATTCGCAACTCACTATCTCTTAGTTCTTTCAATAGGCTTTGCTTAGTCATACTTTGGTACTTCCGCAAGTCTTATACTTCGACATACTTCAATATACCTGCTGTATTTTACTCTCAGAACCTTCGCTGTTCATCAGAAGCTCTTTGGACACTTCGCGCAACCTCAGACCTTCATTTCTAGATGTTGGACCACCTTTGGATGCATCAGACAAATACTTCAGTACTTCGGACACATCTTTGGAACATCGAGCACACTTTGGGTAACCTTTCTGTTCTTTCTACTTCGATCTTAACAAGACATCTCTTGCATTTTATATCAAGACATAGCATAGGTAGTCTCTTTGGGACAAATCATACTTGCACCTTTGAGTTCTGAAGGTAATACTTTTGTAGCACCTACACAGAATCAACTCTTTACAGCAGGTTTCCTCTTAAACAAATGGATAGGAGATGGAGTACTTGACTTCATCTTGGAAGTCATTCAAACTTGAGAAATGCCTGCCCCCAATATACATATTCAAACCAGCACAATTTGCAAAGAACTGGGTCAAAGAAAGGCACAGGAGATGCTGCTGGTGCTGGACAGGGCAGCCCCACACATTCTCTTTCCAATCTGTAATGCTGAGCACTAGGTGGCTGTTCATGCAGACTTTAGCACCAGACACATTACTATCTTTGATTCTCTCAATGCCAGTGACATCATATCGCAGCCTCTCACTAGCAAAATCACTCAAGTATTGAATAATATTAATCAGAGACCAACCACCAGGTTCTTCTATCTTCATACCTACCTGCAGCAACTCTATGGGTTCTCTTGTGGCATTGCTACCATAAGTGCCATACATTGCACTGCATACCTGATGACTGCCTTATGGAACCCACAAACTCCTGGTTTGACACGCGAATTACTATAGGTTGTGCATGGATGGAATATTACTGAAGGTACCTGACTTTGCATTTAAATAATATATTACTAAAAAACAGTGTGGCAGCACTGAGTTATAAGCCATGACTACCCTCCTGCACAGACATCACCAGTCGAAAATGCTAACCAAATCATAGTAGAAGATGTACTCAAGCATAAGGTTCTTTCCATAAGGAAAGTGATATATTATAGTAAGCAGACATTGGTTTGAATGCTGTTATCCTCAGCAAGGTAATATTTAATGAGTTAGGAGAAGACCTGCTGCCACCTCTTGTGGGGCCTATGCCAGTGGTCCTACCTACCATCATCTGGTGGGCCCTGCATAGCATTTCTTGTACATTCGAGGAAAACACCCTCCAAGCAACATGGCATACTGGGGCTTACTATCAGGGTAGGAGTGTACCAGCCAAATGTCTAAACACTTGGCCAGGATTGAGTGGCTACTCAAATTTCTCACTAAAATGAAAGGTCTGGATCTATCACCAGAAGCTTCACACTGCCTCTAGGAACTACAAAGAAAATTGGATAAAAAAAAGACTGACCTATGTTCAGCAAACTTTCACTCATATAAAGAAAATACAGGAAGGGAACATGGATCAGGGAGACCCAAAGGGCCTAAGAGGTGCAAGACTGGTAGATAATGCAGAGGCCACTGTAGCACTCAACCTTGTGTTGAGCTTATATTCAGCTATTTTCCAATGCATGTCAAATACCTATTGTGGGTTACTAATGTAATTGGTCCTATGCTATATTTAATAATAGATAGACAAGGTGAAAAATGCACCAGTAAAGTCAAACAGACACGGATAGGACATGGTATGGAGGATCGCAGGCTTCAAAAATAGATGGATGACCTTCGGACGACTTGAATGAACATGCAGAGCTTTCAGAAGGTAAGAGAAGTGTCGAGGAGTGTAATGTAAGATATCTGTAAGATTGGCAGGATATGTACCCAGTGCCAACCCAAGTGCTACACTGTTATACACAAATCACTTCCTGATGATATCTGATGCAACTTAATGCTTTGACTAGTGGACCTAACATTTTGGCCACATTGGCTGACCCAGAATCCTGTGCACTTGCCCTCCTCATGTCCTGTCCCATCTCGCTAGCCCCACTAGGTGTGTAGTTCTTTATTTTGCACATTACTTACACCATAGCCAATGTTATAAACTTAGGTAAAGTCTTTCATAACAGCTCTAATCAAGGAGATCAAGAGTATAGTATCAGGTAACAATGACCAGAGGTAGAACTATAGTGAAGTGATCGAGTATAGGCTAGTTTCTTCGCAAAGAGCTAGATCAGTAGGCACCCTCAGATCTTAGTTAAGTATCGGGGGGAACTAAGTAGATTTAAGTTAAGGAAAATACAGGGAGTAGCTAGGATTTATATATGTAAAAGAAGTGTGCACAGACCAGTTCATGAGACATTGTAAAAGTATTAGAAAAAAGAAGTTAGTGATAAAAAAAGTTCTCATGGTTGACATGAGGTGAGCTAGATCAAGAAATATAATATATGTGTAGTTCTGTAGGTGATGATGGGAAAATGATAGGGTTATTGTAACAGCCAGCACTATTATATGTTTTTCTCATCGTCTACAGTACCTCATATTGTTTAAATATTCTGCTACTATGTTTGCCTATAGGTTTCCAAATTTCTATATACTTATATATATATTGGACTCCCTGTCACATTATTCATTATCCAAGTAGTAGGGAGCCATTTTCTGATGCTTAGGGGTCAAACCCAATAATTTGTAGTTCTTAGTTGATATTGCAAATATTACTGCTCTTTCTATCTGAAATACCTGTTATTGTTATCCTCATGCAAACTGCTCACTTTTCTAACATTCACTATCACTATTTTCTACAATCCACTGAACCCAAAACCTGCTAAACTCAAAAACATTGGACCCAACATTTTGGCATTGGACATTGTAGTTATATCTTTGGACATTGTTTCTTGCATTCAGAGTGAGCCATAACATCACTTTGGTGCTCTGAACCAGAAGAGCTTTTTGAGTACCTTCTTGATGAGTAAATAAGCAGGAAGGATTGTTGGGAACTTCCTGTGTGCTAAAGATACCATAAGTATTAGGTATATTAAAGAAAGGTATACCTAAAACTGGAAACCTAGATCTGGTAGATCTTCTCTTACATTCAAAACCAGATAGGATACTGGATCTTAAAGATCTTCCCACTACAGCTCCTTTAGTGCTTGTATAAGAAGTACCTCTCCAAAACAGAGGTCAGCTGAAGCATATGTAATATAATAAGGAAAATAGCTATATGTTCAAAATTTAGCTTGAGGATGTAGGGATGGGCCAAACTTATAGGGTGGTGCTAATACTAATTTTACATATCTACTGAGAAACCTTAGGTCATTCTTTAAAACATTACCATAGGCCTAGCTTCCATAGTTACTGGGTGTTTAACAACACTTAGGTTGCTATTCAAAACATCCCTGATGAGGATGATGAAAGTAGCCAAGCATCCCTCATAGAAAGGGGTCTTTACTGAGATTAGTACATATGCCCCAGAGGATATTAACACATCAGCAGTAAATGTCAGGAAGCTCTTATCTAAGATTTTATTTCTTTAAGAAAGACAAAGGAGCACATGAGGTCTGGAAGTAAAGGTGTGGTGCTACTTACTTGCATAACTCAGTCATTTCTATATAGCTTGTCACAGTAGTAGGAGGGCTACCATGTAAACTATTATATAGATGCTGGAGGTTGTCTAACACCTTGGCTATGTCTTGATTTACATATAATTCTAAGATTTTCAGTTTTTTACCTGCTGGAGCTCTTTTATTACTATGGTAGTTACCATTTGAAGATCTAGCAAGTAAGAGGGGATAAGAGGAGGTAAGACAGATTGGAATTCAAAGAAACAAGTTGCTAGTTATATACTTTAAAGGTATAAAAGACTAATTGTATGTCTTGCCCCTGCCCCATATAGGCTTAAATTCTCCTTAGGCAACTTGAGGCTCAAAGTGAGCAAGCTGTATGAGGTTGCTCATAAGATAAAGTGTTAACAAGGAGCTCACAAAGAACTAATCAAAGGACTGGATAAATGATATTGAAGTAATTATGTAAAGGATGCCTATTACATAGAAGGCTGTAGTATCTACTTCCATAGTCTTGCATAGTACCTGACTTTCTTAATGTTTACAGCATATGTCTTTATGTTTTCCAGAGGAACAACAGTGAAGGGAACATCAGCTATATCAAAGATCATTGTACTATAATAGCATCTCAAAAACTAGGCCACTGGCATAAGCCTGCCTGATTTTGGCTATAGCCATAGTTTGTAGTTTTAAACTTTCAGTTGTAGCTTTGGCTGAGTGCTCCAGGTGTCATACATAGGGGTAGCTTTGTCATGGCAATGTCATGTCACTATAGGAGAGAATAGTAAGTTTGATTTGTTACTCAAAATTCAGAGCAGATACTTTTGACAGTTAATCCAATCACTTTTAAAGTAATCCAGAAGTGGATGGATAGGTAAAACCAGCTTAGAATACATCACATTAACATTGACTTTCTTTCAAACCATTAGAGAGGCTCCAGTAGTTCAGATAACAGAAGATAAATAGTTAGGGCCATACAGTGTCTTGTATGCTTTCCAGATAGACTCTTTGTAACCGACCACTATTTGCACAGTCCGAGCTAGGTGCATGCAAACCTAAAAGGATGACATGTCCTGCTCTGATGACATAAACACAGTTGCATCATCGAGTTGAGTGTTGGATATTGAATATCAAGTTACCAGCTGCTCAGGCTGCCTATCTAAATTACATGGTAACAGAATATCTAGGGGGTCATGTGATTTAACTTTGGAAAATAATATAAAAAGACATAATGGCAAGACAAAAAGTAGTTATAATAACAAGAAATAGCTGTTGAGCATTTTCTCCCATGCACATGTAAGTCACCAGTAATCATATGAATTAGGGAGTTTTACATTCCTGAGCCAGTTTTCTGGTCTGTATGATATCAATGTTAGGAAGGCACAGATGAAAAGGTCATGTGCAAGCTGCTAGATAATCTTCTATCAGTAGATGTCACATCAATAGACAGGAAATGATAGTGGGTAGGAAATAATAACTGTTCTATAAGAACCTTAGAGTGTGTCAAGGACACACTGCATGATGTTGTCTAAAGAATTCGCACCTCAAGCACCCCATCAGGTTTGAGGATGTAGCAAATCTCCTAATAGTACATTGTATAAAGCAACAACTTTAATATATAAGGCAAGCAACTTACAGCAATAACTGGTACCCACTGTACATTAGAAATTACTATATTGTATGTCAAAATTCTCCACTCTCAAGAAATGTTGCTATTGATGATGAATATTTTTTCTTTGCATCAGATTTAGTCCATTGGGGTCATTGACCCTATATTGGATGTGTTTCGTCATGTGCATCTTTCTCTTTGCAGGGGCAGGTATATATACTAGCACTATATATGGGACTGACACATACTTCCTGTGTTGCCCAGTGGGGCAACACAAGTAAGTACAAAAGGAAAGCTATGGTGAGGAAGTGTTAGTAGGTTGTATTGGATCAGGCAAGGCTTGCAGGGTTTTGGCTTAGCGTGCTTTGCTTTGTGAAGTTGTTGTCCAGCTTCCTGTTCCTTTAGGTCTACTAATTTCTGTTGGTGCTGACAGTGATGCGGTTGAACACAACCACCCTTTTGTTGTGGAATATGATTTGTGCATGGATCAGTTGATGAGCGTGTGGTGTGGTCGTTGAGGTGTGGTGCATCAATGATTCCATGTTTCTACACAGCAGCAGCTTGATTGGACAGTAATTACAGCTCACTGAACATCGGCTTTAAGTGTCCTGTGCTATTGATATATCTGCTGAGGTGTGGGGAGGCTTTTTTCGGATGTGAGTATATAGGAGATTAAGGTGGCATTGCAATGAAGAGCATTTGTGAAGTGATGGTGTTCCTATCAGTATTTAGGACAATCAAAGAGGTAATGATGGATTGTTTCCTTTATTCTGGTGTAGAGATACAACAATTGCTGGACACTACATGAAGTAAGTAACTAGCAATATAAAAATGTATTGTGGTCGTGCATAGCCTAGTCTGCTATACTTGCAAGACAAGTATGTTCAACTCGAGGGGTTAGCTGTTTGTAATGGTTTGTAGTTAGTGAAATGATAAACGGTCAAAAGTCCGAGCGTGATGTGTGTGAGGAATGATAGCTAGATGAGAAGGGGTGAAAGGGGGAGGAAGGGTGAAGTGGGGTAAAACTCAAATAGACCTCTGGACGCGAGTATAGATTTGGCCCAAGGGGATTGCTACTGAGAACAATTCCTCTAAGTAAAAATATGGAGGGGAAACTTTGAACTGGTAAGAGTAACTGAAAATGGAAGAGCGTGTGATGTTGCGCTTGAAGCGGCGCAAGCGCAAGCGAGCTGCCAAAGGTGCGATACGATGTGCGACCGAACAGCCAAAAGTTTGATGGAGCGTGGAGACGCGGGAAAAAGCCGACGGTTTATATGAACGCGCGACTAGCGGTATGTGAAGGAGATGCGACGCGACAATAGTGAGGGAAGAGGGTTCTGACGATAGATGCGATGACCAATATGTGGACAATAGCGCGACCATTAATACAGCGCACAATGTAGTCGGCCGAAGATTTCTGACTTAGAGTCTGAGTGATGCGTGCAAACGGATGATAATTTTCGATAACGGGCAAGAAGATACATGAAAATCCTAAGTCTAGAGTATATATGATAGCGCACGTAGCGCTGTTCGGAACCGAGAAGATAGCGGTAACACGTATTAAGGGTCCATAATGCAAGTAACGGAACATACGTGATATCATCTCCGAAAATATAATCAGTCTAATGCGAATGAGATAAAATATGCACCAATGGACAAGCGGAGGACATGGATAGGACGGAGGAGGATGCGCGATGGAACCGATGAAAAGCGGATGCGAACCAAAACACATGCATGAGCTGTGGCCGTCGGCCGACAATAGGAAGGATGTGTGCCATGGTAGTGATAGCGTGCGCTGCGCTAGGACCTGAGGGATACTGCAAAAATAGCCTCTACAAGGCTACAAGGACTACAAGTCCTACAGTGAGAAACAAAGTCCAAAGGTATATCTACAATGTCCAATCCCAAAGTGTCAGATCCGATGTTTCAAGGTTTTGGGTTAGCAGGTTTCGGGCCAGGTTCAGTGGGTTAGCGGGAATTGCAATAGTGAATGTTGGGAAAGTGAGCAGTATGAGGTTTAACAACAATGGCAGGTATTTCAGATAGACAGAGCAGTAATATTCGCAATATCAACTAAGAACTATGAAATATCGGGTTTGACCACTAAGTATCGGGAAACGGCTCCCTACTACTTGGATCATGAAAATACTCGAGGTCAGTCCAATATATATGTAAGTACATAGAAATCCGGAAACCCATAGGCGAAAGTAGCAGCTGAAGATTTCAGGTCCAAAGTACATGTAAATAAACATGAGGTGCTGCAGATGATGGGAAAACATGTAATAGTGCTGGCTACGACATGAGTAATGTGCGAAATAATCAACTATGCACCTAGTGGGGCTAGCAAGACAAGACAGGACACAAAATAGGACAAGTGTGCAGGATTTCGGGTCGGCTGATGCAGCCGAAACATTGGGTCTGCTAGTCAAAGCGTCAGGTTGCATTGGGTTAGCGTCGGGTTGAGTGGGTTAGTTAGGGTTGTGATTAGTGCACAACAGGCATTGAACGTGTATCGGGGAATCACTGAATACGTGCTTAGCACGAGCTTGAGTGCCACAACGCACAAAACACATTGATTATACGCTATCCCTTCATTTGAGCGCTCATCCAAAATGACACTGTCTTTTTCAATACAAGCCGATGGATGAAAACCTTGCAGATGCATTTACAAAACCCTTGCTGGCGCCATGTTTTCAAAAGCTACAAGAAGGAATGAAGCTAAGTTGTGCTCGAGGGGGAGTGTTACAGTAAGATAGAGATAGTCATGGTAAGAGCACCAGGAACAACACTTAACAGAGAAGGCAAACTGGAGAATATTGGTCAGATACTACACAGTAACAGAATGAAGTCGACACTTCGAGTACACAGACCGGTTACAAGTAGTTAGCGACAGACAGTATAAATACTAGATAGAACAGATACTTTAGAGTCAGTCCAGTTAATAAGAGAAACATACTCCTATACCTCCCACTCCCTCTAAGTCTCATAACCATAAAGCCAAGAAGTGATGATGATGAATATTGTCACCTGCAACTGTCTTCTGATCCATTGGCCATCAGGAAAACGACAAGTTACTTAATTCAACTTATTGTTGCTTTTTCACACCCAATAAGGTAAAATAAGCAAAGGCTAAAATAAGTGGCCATGAAGTGGAAAAAGACTACTTGTCGTCTGAATTCTCACTTATTTCTGACTTAGTTTACTTTTTGCATCACAAATAAAGGAGAAAAAGGGCATTGTCCATTCAGAAAAGCACAATGCAAAAGTAATTAAGGAACAATGAAATTAAAAGAAATGAATGGTAACCTATAGTTGGAGAGCAGTATCAGTAGCCTAGTACAAGTAGAAAATAGCACTGGTTGAGAGCTATAACAAATGGTGATAGTAGTAGTCCGCCAAGCAAGATGGTGTTGAAAGGCCAGACACCGGAGAACCACTCTGCCAAAATCTGCCAAATCAGCAACTTAGTGATAAAGGCAACAAAAGACAATTCAAACAACATAAGAGGTATAAGAGGAAAATGACCCACATACATAAGAAGGCATGGTCATTGTCAGAGCTATCGGAGACGCTTGCATCCACAGCAGTACTTTCATTCAAAGTTGATCGCACCATGTTTACTGTAGTTCCGATGAAGTCCAAGCCCTTCTTCTTGATGCTCTTCATGTACCCAGTGTTTTCTTTACCCCAGAGATCGTGTGAAAACAGATATGGGGTGCTGGTCTCCTTTCCAGTGGCCTTGTTGAGTACTTTAGAGAGCTTGATATTCAACTTGCTGCACAATGAGGTTGATGCTAAGATGTTCTCGACTTTGATATTGCCCTCTGAAATCAATGTGATGGCACGCTCAAGCTGTGTGAATCAATTGAGGGGGACTTGGAGCATTGCTAACAAGAAAATGAACAGACCGCTGTAGCACAAAATGCGATAACCCCAGCCATCCCTTTTGATGCAAGGTCCTTGGTTTTCAATGTGGTGTAGCACTTGAGCTCATGCTGAGCACGTATTCTCTTATTTCTTGATACACGTCCAATGCCCATCATGCACTAATGTAACCCGATGCTAACCCACTTAACCCGACGCAAACCCGACACTTTGACTAGCGGACCTGACGTTTCGGCCGCATCGGACCCGATATTTTCCCGTGCACTTGTCCTATTCATGTCCCTGTCCTGTCTTGCTAGCCCCACTAGGTGCATAATTGATTATTTTGCACATTACTCACATCGTAGCCAGCGCTATTACATGTTTTCCCATCGTCTGCAGTACCTCGTGTTTGTTTACATGTACTTTGGATCCAAAGTCATTGGCCGCTACTTTCGCCTATGGGTTTCCGGATGTCTATGTACTTACATATATATTGGACTGACCTCGAGTATTTTCATTGATCCAAGTAGTAGGGAGCTGTTTCCCGATATCTTGTGGTCAAACCCGATATTTTGTAGTTCTTAGTTGACATTGTGAATATTACTGCTCTTTCTATCTGAAATACCTTCATTACTGTCAATCCACATACCGCTCGCTTTCCTGGACATTTGCTATCACGATTCCCGCTAACCCGCCGAAACCCGCACTCGAAACCCACTACCCGAAACCCGAAAACATCGGACCCAACACTTTGGGCATCAGACATCATAGATATACCTTCGGACTTTGTTTCTCGCGCTCGGACTTTTGACCATTTATCATTTCCACTAATTACAGACCATTCCATACAGCAAACCCCTCAGGTCGAATGCACTTGTCTTGCAAGTATAGCAGACTAGGCTGTGCACGACCACAACATTTTTATATTGCTGGGTACTTACTTCGTGTAGTGTCCAGCTATTGTTGTATCTCTACAGTGAGAATGATAGCATGACCATTAATGGCACTAAGATGGGCCTTTCCAAGGAGCTGCAGCATAAATGCAAAGCGGAATGCCCCACCAGGCTCACACTTGTCCATGTTCTCAAAAATAAAGGAGAAATTCTTCAAGAGGAGCCCTGCAAGAACCTTTGGGTCACAGGTCATTGTTGCTCATCAGAAAATCAAAGATGATTGCAATGGCTGTAGAGCCGAAGTTGCTCCGCCACTCGGAAAGATGTTGGACAGTCTATAAGTGAACAGATATAATAGTAAGGAGGTATCATAGACATTTGGGGGGACAAAAACTTACAAGCAAGAAAACAACACTGTTCTAAACAATGGTGAGGTTCAGACTCCAGGTAGACTGCCTGAAATATAATTTGGATATGCATCAGCAAAGTTGCATCTGTGATGCTCCAGAGGGATTCCTGGCTGCTGGCCCACAACATCATCATTGGAAGGAATTTTTAGCCCAATGGTGGTCCGCTTGGACTTGTTCAGGGAGGGTCAGTATTTTGGTATTGCACTTGAGGCTTCAAATTGTCATGTGGGGTGTCGACATTGACTGATTGCTGTTCCTTGGGCTTGGCAGACGTAATACCAAGAGATGTTGAAAGCTTGACTGATTCCACCTTTGCCTTCTTAGTGAGAGCAGTTTTGATGTTTGTGATCATGACTGATGTCTAATCCAAAAAAAATTGTGTCAGGAAGGACTACTATAGATCATTAGATTCTCACCGAACTTGTGGTGCAGGGGGGCTTCACATTAGGCTCCTCAAATTTCACTTCATGTATCAGATCACTCTTGTCTGGTAGGTCAATATCCATTGTATTGTTGACTAAAGGTGCAGTGAGTATAACAGTGTCAACTTCAATGATCAGTGCTGACTCACTGTACTTGTCCAAAAAATCTTTAATTTCACTCCCAGGGGTTATATTGAGGTCTTCAGAGGCTTTCATTTTGAGGTTGCTGACTGTGAAGGAAGCCTTGGACAAACCTGCTTCTGATGGCTGGGTGAATGAAGCATGGAACTCTGCTAGAATCTCCAATTTATCATCAGAGTCGTCAATGGTGAGAGTCAGTGCCATCTTTGAACTACTATATCAGATATTTCTCTTGAGCAAAAATTAAAACATCACCACTGCAGCTAGCCTCCCTTCCTTGGCATTGATCCCATGTACAGCCAGGTGTTCCAATTCATCAGCCTTGTTATTGTCCTCATCATCAGCAAAACCTCTCAGCACATCCTCATCCACCCCAGAACATTGAACGCCTCTAAGAATATTGGTTGGGATTTCACTGTGAGCTGTCTTGAAAGAGCCCATAAGACAAGAAAAAATTGTTGTAGGAGGCAGTGATGCCAATGTGCAAGTCACATGACTGGGCACATTCTGATTCTTTATGAGTACAACCTGAGACCCAGTGGTTGACTTTGCTGTCAAGAGCGCTGTAGAGATACAACAATTGCTGAGCACTACATGAAGTAAGTAGCCAGCAATATAAAAATGTTGTGGTCATGCACAGCCTAGTCTGCTTACTTGCAAGACAAGTGTGTTCGACCCGAGGGGTTAGCTATTGGATTGGTCTGTAGTTAGTGAAATGATAATCAGTCAAAAGTCCGAGCGTGGGAAACAAAGTCCGAAGGTATATCTACGATGTCCGATGCCAAAGCGTCGGGTCCGATGATTTCGGGTTTCAGGTTAGTGGGTTTCGGGTTCGGGTTTAGTGGGTTTGCAGGAATGGCGATAGCGAACGTCCGAGCGGTATGCGGATATATGATAACGACGGGTATTTCGGATAGAAAGAGCGGTAATATTCGCAATGTCAACTAAGAACTACGAAATATCGGGTTTGACCACTAAGTATCGGGGAATGGCTCCCTACTACTTGGATAATGAAAATACTCGTAGTCAGTCCAATATATATAAGTACGTAGAAATCTGGAACCCTATAGGCGAAAGTAGTGGCCGACGATTTCGGGTCCGAAGTACATGTAAACTAACATGAGGCG